>NW_021604792.1:7287412-7291221 GCF_004785775.1 Grammomys surdaster
TGTGTGTGTGTGTGTGTGTGTGTGTGTGTGTGTGTGTGTGTGTGTGTTTGTGTGTGTGTGTATGTATGTCCCTCCAGGGCATCCAAGGCCTTCACAGGCACCAGGCACACAGGTGGTACAAAAGCAATACATGCAGACAAACTACCCCTACACATAAAATTTTGTATATAAAAAAAATTCTAAATAGTTTGTTTTCCAGTGTTATACAACTAATGCTAGAATTTTAAGCAAAGTAGGCCAGATTCTATATTTTTCTCCTCAAACTAAGAAGACTATTTGGCCAAGTAAAAAAACGGCGTGCCATTGGCTTGATGAAGAAGGAAGAAAATGTATTATGAAAGTCCTGGTGATTAACATGACTACAGAACTGAAACTGGGTAGCTTAGACAGTATGGGGGAGGGGGGATATTCTGACATCTCAGGTCATTTGTAAACCAAGCGACAGGGTGTCTAAACAGCACATGTCCTCTCTAAGCAGAAAAGCAAGAAGGGATGTCTGTCCAGTGCAGCCAGGCTAAAGCACCACGGTGGCCAGAGGACTGACAAGGGATGACAGTGGGAAAAGCTGGGGTGAAAGATGGCTGCACAGGCCCTAAGTGTGTTCAAGGTTTGCACTTGAAGAAAACTCCCCTCCCTCTGGGCAAGAGCTTCCTGAAGGAAACAGACTCTGGGTCTCTCCCTCTTCCTTTCTTTCGTTCCTCCTCCAGGACTCTATCTTCTCCTTTCCTTTCTTCTTTCTTTAGTTTTTGGAGACAAGGTCTTGTTCCACAGCCCAGGCTGGTCTTGAACTCATCTCTGTAGCCCAGACTGTCTTCTAACTCATGATCCTCCCGCCTCACTCTCCTGAATGCTGGGGTGATAGTGTGCGCTACCTGGCCCAGCTGCCATTCTCCCTTGAGTGCTCTGCTTTCTACTTCCTGCTTCTGTCAAGTTTAGGCAGGAAGAGGACTTAGAAATCGAGACCAGTTATCTTCATCTTCCAGATAACCAAACAAAACAACAGAGCAACAAAAGTATCTTGAAAAAAACACTTCTTCTTTCTGGACGCAGGTAGTTATCAGTTCTTGCTTTTGGTATTTACCATATATCGTACTAAAAAGAGAAACAGTAGGCAAGCATGAAACCAGAAATTCTACTCTGTAATGCCCCATGTATCTTCAGTTTTCCTCATCCCATGACTGTGTGCTTTGGGTCTTCTACAAGAAAGCACTAGAGATAAGGACCAATCCATACCTACTGTTATCCAGATCAACTTTAAGGTAGACAGGTTTAAGGTGAAATGGTAGTATTTTATGAAGAGCCAACTGAATCTGACTGGTTTACCTGGGACTTGGTTGGGAATGCTAAAACCATGAAAGTCTAAGGGCATGGGAGATAACTTGGTTACCTTACTGCCTTCAGTGAGACCATGCTCTGAACTGAGCTAACGGTCCCAGATTGATGAAATCGTTTCAGCTGGAAGTTTTAGCTTGTGTGACACCAGTGAAGTGGTAGTTCACATTTTCAATATTTTTCAGACAACAGGCAAAATAAAGATTGAAAACGATAAAGGGTTTGGGGCCCTTGGAGAGGATGGTCTTCTCAAAAAAAAGGAAGTATTGTGTTAAATCCATTAACGGGACAGGATGAGAAGGCAGTTAGATTTTAAGTGAGACTAAAGCTTCCTGTTCTAACCTAGGCTTTTCAAAAATTTCCTTTTCTTTATAGACCAAGCAAGGAGGAGGTGGTTTTTTCCTCTTAAGAATATCAGTGAGAACTCCAAAATCCCCAAAACCTAATAGTTTAACATGCTCTCACTTTCATGTAGAATACCATGGAGAAGCAAATGACACATGGTTCTCACTGTAAGCACGCTCATTCCAATTCTCTCTCCAGGACTGGGGACTGAATCCAAGGCTTTGTACATGATAGGCAAACACTCTACCATTGGAACTATATCCACAGTTTCTAGTTCTGTTTTTAATATTTTTTCTATTAAATGCTGCTGAAGGTGTTGGCAATATATTATATTTTTATTTTTATTATCATTGCTTCCTAAAGATCAAACCCTGCCCCTTTAGATTTATTCATGATGGTTTCTCTTTTTTGTAATAGGGACATACTGCCACAGAAAAGCCCACACTCCCCTGTAGCGCTTCCGTCTTATAAAATGCAGTATTGTAAAGGGCAGCCTCTCCACTCTCCTCTTTAGTGGGTCTCAAGGACACTAGGGGCCAGATCTAGAAGGGGATAGAAAGAATATGAAGTTCAGAAGGGCTTCCATCCAGGAGATGCTTATTCACAAGACAGTGCAAAAATGTCATGTACATGCTTTGGGAAAAGTATTCCTTCAGTATACCAGGGGGTATGTAACTAGAGCAATGAAAAGTAATTTTCTGAGGAAAGGAAATGGCAGCCTACTGAGGTGCCACCAGACCACAGAAGGGCTTTCTTTCCTTGTACTTCGACTGTTAGGTGTCCATGGCTGAATTCTACAGAGCAAAGGGGGAAAACTGAAAACCACCCACATTATGCATTGAAGAGTTGCCAACACCACTGTCTGAGCCTGCAGGAGGATGTCTCAAGGATCCTGATGAGGCCAGAGGTTAGTAGAGTGGGGACAACTGTCAGATGTTCAGGTAGCAACAGGCCCACTTCATCAGAGTCCTGACGCTACTGAATTCAGCTCTCCCAAGGACTGTGAACAGTGTTGCTCTTCCTAAGGGCCTCAGTGACTTGTACCTTTGTGCACACAATTGGCTCCTTTGAGCCTGGCAATGCCAGACCAGGGCCTTATTGGCCTTCCTCTGTTTAGACAGGAGTACTTATCAGACAGGTTATACTGCTTTCTGCCACGTTGCTTTGCAGATATCTCTAAAATACCAAGGTAAAAGGGAACAAGAAATGGAAGGGATTTCTCACCACCACCCGCAAAGGCCACAGGCTTTGGTGAAGGTCCACGGTTAAGCCCCTAAATGGTAGGGTATTTTTTTTTAAGGACTGGAAGAGAAGAATTAGCTAAAGTAAGGTCAAAGCCAAACAATCCCTTCCTGGAGGGAGTAAAATACACCTCTAGATGCTGATAGCAAAGTCAATAATAATTTTTGATTATACAGAAAAACCTCCCAACAGCAAAAATATGGTCATGGATTCCTCTTCAATTTTGCATATCTAAAAAAACCATGAAAGATAAAAATTCAACGCCTTTACAAATCAACACAAATCCAGAGACTGACGCCAAGACAGTTAGTGGCAACCCAACACATTGAGCATAGCGTGAGGAAGATACTCCAGACAAGTTTTTACTCCAATCTTCAAAATTATTTTGTGGAGAAAATAATGCACAAAACAAGGTGTAGTGGCACACACCTTTAATCCTAGTACTCAGGAGGCTGTGAATTCAAAGCCAGCCTGGTCTCCATAGTAAGTTCGAGGACAACCAGGGTTATGTGGAAAGACTGTCTCAAAAACAATCAGAATAATGCATGAAACAGTAATTGAGAACCAGGAGCCAAGGGATAGTTTTTCCCAAAGGTCAACATGGCTCCTGGGGTGGGAGTGTGGGGCTACTGGAAAGCTCAGTAGCTCAGTAGGTGCACATAGTGTGCAACCGGGAAGACCTAAGTTCCATCCTTAGAACCCGCCTTAAAACAAAGCCATAACCGGGGTAAGGTAACATGTAGTTGTAATATGACAGAGACACGCAAATCCCTAAGGCTCTCTGGCCAGACAGCCTACCTTACTTCAAGAGTTCCAGGCAACTCAGACCCTTGTCTGACAGATAGACAGATAGACAGATAGACAGATAGACAGATAGACAGATAGACAGA
>NW_021604792.1:7291231-7376365 GCF_004785775.1 Grammomys surdaster
AGACAGATAGACAGATAGACAGATAGACAGATAGACAGATAGACAGACAGACAGACAGACAGACAGACAGACAGACAGACAGATCATGTTAGAAAGCTCCTGAGGACAAAACCTGAAGTTGTCCTCTGGCCTTCACACACGTGTATGTTCCCCCTGCACACTCATGAAAGCTTGCACGAGGGAACGTGAGCGCACACACCCACAGAAAGAGACAGCAGTATCTAACCAAGGTCAAGACTCTATTGACCCAAGAGTTCAAGGCCAACTACCACCCCCGTAGCATGAGTCCATCACAGTAATATGGCTTCCAGAATAGAAAATCTTCAAACTGCTAGCATTCACACACACCAAAAAGAAAAAAAAAGGAAAAGAAAAAAAAGCCATTTCTGTCACATTTCCTCTCTCACTCAAGAAAAGCTCGTGATCTAGTGAGTAACCTCCTCAGGTGCTAGTGCAGCCCACTTATCCATCAGGCGTAAACACACACCTGGTACCACATAGCAACGCAGCTTCTATCAAGGCAGCTGCATAACAGCTCCAGGGACCTTGGAGAGTGTCTTCAGGGAAAAGTGCACAGGCTGAAAGCAAGCCTTTGATCTCAGGGCTCACACCCACGGGCGCACACTCAGGAGTGCAGGGAGATAAAATTCTGAAAACTCGGACAAAGTTCACTCCGACAGCTGCCCACTCCAGGCTGTGAACCAGCACACCTGGCCATGTGGCCACTCCTTCCCTCAGCAAATTTGACCTGCCCGAGCAGGAAGCAGTGACGGATGGGACAGGATGGCTGCCGCGAGTGGCACTTGCATAGAACCCAAGTTGGAACCAGAGCCTTAAGCTGTTCGGTCAGTACAGTGTGTTACAGCGCCATCGAAAACAAGAGAGGACACGTGGCAGGAGTGTTGTTTAAGCTATGGAGCCCTGCATACAGTGTTAGACATCCTGCTATTAAGTAACACCAAAATGGAACATCAAAGGCTGAGGAGATGGCTTAGTAGGTAATGTGCTTAGTGCACAGCACAAGAATGTGAGTTTGGACCCCCCAGCAACTGCAAAAGATACTAGATACAACAGTGTGTATCTATAACCCCAGTGCCAGGGAGGCAGATACAGGCTCTCCTTCATCCCTGGAGCTCACTGGCCGGCCAGCCAGTCTACCCAATCCAGCACCAGAAACCAGGAGAGAGGGCCTGTCGCAAAACTTACGGTATGGAATGACTGACGAAGACACTAGACAGTAACTTCTGGCTTCCATGCTCATCCACACAAACATGTAACACACACACACACACACACATTCACAACCCCTCCAAGTCCAACCAAACAAAAAACTAAATAGTCAATAAACATCAATGATTATGGAATCACTATGTAGTTATATGAAGAAATTAAGGATAGATTACTATGGCTTTCTTTTGAAAAAAAAAAACTATCACAAAAAATTAACTGATCCAAACATTCAATAAACAATAAAACTCAAGTGGTTTCTCTTAATGATAAGTGTCTGTGATCCATGAATCTCAACTTGAAGGGTGTTCTCCACGAGGCTTCAAGGCTAGCTCTGCTTCTTCCAAACGTATCTCTTGCCCTATGGATGTTCCTGAAGCAAGTTATCCATTCTCTTGATTATTTGTTGATTGGACTTTGAGTCCACAGGCATTTCTTGAATGCATGCTATGGGTTAAGTGTAAGAGATAATATGAGCATGTGATTGGACACAAGAGAGGCTTGAGGCTGTAAGGAGTCAGCTGGGCAGGAAGAAGCCCCCCTCAAGGGATAAATGCTCACAGAAGAGGACACAGCACTCCAACGGGACAAAGAGGAGTCAGAATTCATCCTGTGAAGACACTGCCTTCAAGAGAAAGATTTTTACATGCACTTAACTTCATTGCAAAAGTAGGTGATGGGGAAACCTACCTATTACAAAACAGATCAAAACTTAGTAAAGCAAATGTCATTCCAACAAGAACCCAGGATTGCCAAGAACTGGTCACAGCCATCTCATTTTAACTATGCACAGTTCAAAACAAAACACGGTACACCGTGAACTTGGAATTCTACCTGACTGCTCCATTCACACACACATGGAAGTGCCGAACACTAGGCTGGGTGTTAGGGTGGGGGCTCTTTCTGGTAGGGAATTGGGTCTGCAAGGGAAGATGTGCCGGTGACTCACAATGCCTGTGACAGAGAGAAGGGGCAGCAGCAGGTGACTAGAGAAAAAAACATGCGGTACTGTTTGGGATATAGTTTGTCCCCTGAAGATTCAAGCACTGGAAGCTTGATCTCCGGTGTATTCAGGCTAAGGAAGTAAAACCTTGACAATGCAGGGCCTGTGGAAGGCAGTCAAGTCAGGACCTGGAGGCTCTACCCTCATGACTGCATCAATACAGTCACACCTGAGGAGGCTGGTATCAAGCGAGACCACTGTACATCTTGGTTCCTTCTGCATGTATCCCTTCTCACCTCCATGTCATGTGGAAAGGCAGCTGCTACTGAGGGACAAAAGGGCACTCACCAGACACCTGGCTGTCTATAAAGTTGCCAGCTGCCAGAATGGCGACCAGATAAAACCTTTTTTTTTCTTTATAAAATAGCCACTCTCAGGAATTTTGCTATACCACAAAATGGACTAACGAACAAAGTTGTGAAACTCCAATGAGAGCCCCAGGGCAGGATGGTAAGATGTATGTGTATGAATGTGGATCCTGCAGTGGCCTCTATTAAATACCTGCCATGGTACATTAAGGAAGGTCTGATACCAATACAAGTCACCTAGTCAAGGAGCTCTGGAGGTAGTGAGTCGACTCAATGAATACATACAAGCCTGATGACCTGGTCCCCAGAACCCACATAAAGATGGATGGTGATAAAATCAACTCTACAGAGGTGTTCCCTGACCTCCTCATATAACCCATGTCACAAGTACACCCAAGCATATCGCACAGACAGAGACAGACAGACAGACAGACAGACATGCACATGCACATGCACACACACACAAGCAGAGTGTAGAAGCTTTCGAGAGTCTTGTACACACACATACGCACTACAAACACATTCAAGACAGTTCCTATAACTTTCCAAGTTAACAATGTGCGTGTGTTTCTGGTAAGGGGAATTATCCCCCGACCCCAAGTCAATCCTCTAGTAATGCACAGAACGGTAATAAAGGCTTCCTGATATCTACTGGCTCACACTACATCTTCAATCAATGTTTGCTTCATGCTCAGCCACAGGGCAAGCAAAGAGAAACAAAGAGAAGCAAGCCCTGGAAAACCCCACGTGGTTCGCAGATTCAAGCCTGGATATAAACTCCCCTGGGGCTGATGGGCACAGACCCCACTATACATGACTAACTCCAAATACTAAAGATTCACAGCCACGTCCCACAACTTCCTCCCAAACTCTCTGTACATACTCCTTTGCCAGCCAAGGAGGCTCCATATAAAACCCTCAACTCTTGATGTAAGCCCAAGACATCATATTCACTGTAAAGGCAGCCCCTATCAAGACATATCAGGGAAAACCTGAGCTTTGGGAGTAACTAGAGGATGTGCGGGACTGACCTGCTTAACAGATTTAAGTACCTATAGTATAGCTGGGAGTAAAACCTTACTGTAGCGTGGAAGTCAATTTCCCCGTGTGGAGAGCCAGCCAACACAGCATCCCTTAGGCTGAGAGCCAGGGTGGAAGTCTTTGTGAAGCCCACTAGGGTCTCCATAGAAACTCTGAGGCATATGAGTTCACTCTCCTAAAGTTTCATGTTCTTCCTGGACATTCTCAAGGGCTCTGTACCTTACCCCAAGGAGTGCCACTTCTTTCAAAGATGCTTAAGAGCCAGGCATGGTGGCGTGGACTTGTTATCCCAGCACCTGAGAGGCAGAGACAGGACGACCAATCAGGAGTTTAGGATCATCCTCGGCTACACAGAGTGGTCCGAGCCAACAGTCAATAAATAAAATTAAAACATCTCCTGTGGTTGGCAACGCCACCTATCCTAGTATTTTTGGATCTGCAGCTTGAGAAAGAAAGAGTAGACGCGGGGCTGGAGAGATGGCTCAGTGGTGTAAGAGCACTGACTGCTCTTCCAAAGGTCCCGAGTTCAATTCCCAGCAACCACATGGTGGCTCACAACCATCTATAATGGGATCTGATGCCCTCTTCTGGTGTGTCTGAAGATAGCTACAGTGTACTCACCTACATAAAATAAATAAATAAAATCTTTAAAAAAAAAAAGAATGTATACTCCTTTAAAAAAGAAAGAGTAGATGCTGAACTTACAAAGGTGATAACCAAGAACACCTGAGGGAGGGATACAAGACTACGAGGGACCCCGATGGATAAACCCAACTGACTTGTAGGGATGCCGGTATGCAATAAATATCCATGGAACTCCAATAATGTGCCTAGTACCCCACTCTTGGATAAGAGACACAAAAAGGTAGACTGTCCTCACAGAGCTCCTGTGTCCAAAGGCCACAGTTAAGGACAACAAATGCATATATCGCTTTTTAAATGTAGGCTTTTATTAGCTGCATTATGATACTATTTCCCGTGGTCAAGAAAGAATGGGAGGTAGGGCGGGCTACAGAGAGACAGAGGACAGAAGAAGGCAGGGAGGCAACAACAAGGGAGGGGGGTGCAGCTAGCAATGTGAATGCTTAATCTTTGGCAGGCCTTAAGTTCTCAAAGACAATTAACATACAGGGAGCCTGTAAGGAGCCATGCTACTGAATAGCTGGCACACAGCAACATCTGAAGGACTCTCATAGAATACTCCTAACCCCGAGACACTGGCATTCCCATTTTGCCAATGAGGAAGTGCATACGTTAAGTGCACACCAACGATCACCAAGTAACAGATTCAAGCCAGGCGGTCTGCTTTCTTGGTTCATTTTGTCACCTCGATCACACCCGCAGTTCCTACGTGAAGCCTCTATAACTCGGGTCTTCTCAGACTCCCACCCTACAGCTTCCCAAGCAAAACCTCAAGGTGAGGACTACCACAGACATTCCTAACTCACCACTGGTGTGACTCCGACAGACACCAGAGTTTGAGCACCACAGCATGAATTTTTTTGTGTCCCTCCACATAGCAGCTAAGTTCTGTAGAGTACAAAACGCTGCTTCCTCGCAGGAATGGGCCGTGCCAATGAGCAAAGGTCAGAACACAAGAAACATCCATTTTCCTTCCTTTAGGGAGTGGCCAAGGATCAAGTCCTGGAAGAGAAGGTCTCAATTTTCGTTGTTTGCAGAGAAAGCATTTGAGTTACATGATTTTCAACTGTAATGTAGACAGGCTGGTGAGGAGTGGGTTCTGGCTACAACTAGAATAGATTGACTCCTTCCTAACATGCAAACATCAGTGGGTAGACATCGTGGGCTATGTATTGTCCCAAACCTACCTACTAGAAAATGAAACCTAAGAGGGACAGCATTGCCTTTGTGCTGAGACTCTGACAATGCCTGGATTGTGTGTGTGTGTGTGTGTGTGTGTGTGTGTGTGTGTGTGTGTGTGCGTTTGATAGAGAGAATTCAATTATCCACACACGCACGACAGGGCCTCTCTTCTTCAAGGCTGCTAAGCAAAGGGTGGTGTGCTGTTCACGGGTACCTTTCCTAAGGACAAGCAGGGGAGGACAGAAGGCAAGGAAACACACCTGTCAATTTCTCTCCTTGTTAGCAGTTCAGGTAAACGGCCGGCCAGACAAGAAATATTAGTGGGTGAAATGAAACACTAGAAAGCATGGGCTTCAGTTTCTCATGTGCTCCCTGTCTCTAATGACCAGACCGGCTAAGCCTGCCTTGCCCTGTCTTAGAGCGGACAGAAGCTTAACGTTCAAAGTCTAGAACTTCCTGATGTAACCCTTCAATTACAGTCTTCACAACTATCAAAGTCAAAGGTAACTCCGACCACCTACAAAAAGACTCTGAAGAGGTTAACACACCAGTCCACACTTCTACACCTAACGAATGACCGCACCTTCACTCTCGAGAAAGGAAGACAGGAAAGCTGCCGTTCCTTGTGATGTGTGCCAGCCATATGCTGTGGTGCGAGGCCCTCTGCACTGTATTTTAGAACATTGCCTTCTCAGTTCTAAACAGTTCGTGGAAGACACTTTTTTATCGTGGTTTTTACAGACAGGAAAACTGAGGCTTGGAGAATTTTAAGCTTCAGATTCCTTAATTGCCAATAAGATCTGAACACAGAACTTCCTTTTCACCCTTCTGAACCCAAATGTCCTTACACCATGCACACAGCGTCTCGGACAGTGGTTTTTACCTCCGCCAGGAACTCTAACACTGCTCCCAGGGCTGATTTTGGGGACCACTGGCTGACGGCTCTTTGGGACATTTAAGGCTATGCTTGAACATGTTAATAATATCTTCAGGTATCAATTCTTCCCCCTTCAGTAATCACTAACACAAATAACCGCCAGTTTTTGCCTCTCTGCCAAATCTGTCCACATGGACACTGTCCCGTTTATGCTTTTGATTAGTGATTAGCAAACCAGCATTTCCTGCATGGATGGAAACCCCAGAGCCCCAGTGAGAAACTCCCTCACTTCCTGGATGGCTTAAGGCCAACAAGTCTTTGGTGCCCGTGTACCAGGAACCCATGACCTTCCTACTTGAGGGAGGGAAGTTGTCAATACCCTAGCATGAGAGAAGAGGGGAGAGCACCAGAGACGAACAGGCTATCCCTCTTTCCTTTCCTGTTGCTCCTCCTGGCCCCTGCCTCAGCCCCATTGTTTTACTGCATTTACTGTCCTTGCCCTTCTCCCCCAGTCTGGATACTGCCTGCAACACTACAATGAACCCCGGGAAAAGAAATAGCCACAACGTGCATGTTTGCGACTGCAAGGAACACAAAGGCCTCTCACTGTTGTCCATGGACAAATGCCTCTTTATCTAGAGCCTTGTCAAACTTCAGGGCAACTTACTTCATTACTGTTGGTTTGTGAGGGGGAAAAAAAAAGTCAGTGTGGCTTTGGCTCCATGCCAGAAAACACTACAAGAGTTTGTACAGTTTTGCGGCAGGATTGTCTCTCTGTATCTCTATGCATAGCACTTCGTGTCTCTACCACATTCTAAAGCTAAAAGACTAGTATCCTCAATAGGTCTAGGGTTTGCTGCAATGTCTAATATGCGCCTCACTGCTCGAAGGTTTTAAATCAGAACAGGGAGCATCGTCCTTCACGGAAGGACAGCTGTGCGGTGCTACACACCTGCAGACTCCAGGAACAGCCCTTAAGATGTCAACTTCTTCCCTGTCATCTTTTCAACTTATTTGATTTCATCTGGTCTGCCCCTGGTTACAAACCAGTGAAATCATACTGATGACCCTCACGGATTCCCTCAAGTAAACACCAACACTCCATACAACCTTGGTAATTCCTGGTGGAATCACTTCCTGAATCACAGGTCCCATGCGTGTGGCAGAGGCCCTCACAACGAGAGTCACAAAACCCCCAAAACAATTCCTGCTCAGAACAGAGGTCTGAGCACCACACAGTTTTTGGGGATATGACCCACACAGCCTCCCAGGGGCCCTACACTTGCCTGTGCTTGTTTTAATGTTCTGTTGTGGCTGTCCTAAAATTCTTCATCATTTTTAAACAGAGAGGCTTGAACTTGCATTTTGCTTCGGTCCCACCAAATATGCGGCTGGCCAGTCACTTGGAAGCATCTAGCAAGTTTGGGAAGCTGCATCAGAGGCAGCAGGATGTGCTGAAGCCTGCTGGGAAGCTGATACACATGGGGAGGGGGGTGTACCACTGGGTCCCTGGAATGTGGCAGGCCTGTCAGGAATGATGAGGAAGCACAAGGGCCTCTCAAGCACACAGAAGAGCATGCACCCTGAGGTTCCACTTCTCCCTGAATCTTTCAAAAAATCCTTAATTATGGGCCTTGTTCAATTTTGGTCATATTCTCCCTTTCTGAAACATCAGAGCTTTCCCTCTTCACAGGCATTTGTCTGTAGGGTGGCATTCTGTTTGCTAGATCTGTTCAGTCGGAGCTAAAAAGCCGTTAGAACACTACTTCCAGACTGTTCCCCAGAGGCCCAAGTGCTTAAGTCTACTGTCTGGAGCCTCCAAGGGGTTCAAGGTCTGTTATAACAACTGAGGATGCCCAGAACCAGAAGCTGGGACAATCAGGCACCACTCACAGTCTAGAAGGTGGATGTCCCAGGACATCCTCTAAGAAGCAATCTCAGAAAAGTATGTCAAAAGAAGTCAGTACACAGAGAGTTGTTTATTTTTCATGATTAGGTTTGCCGTGCACGAGTGTGTACTCTTGTGTGTGTGTGTGTGTGTGTGTGTGTGTGTGTGTACATGTTCACAGAGAGACCCACTTGTGCATGTACAACTAGAGCCCAGAGGTTGAAATTGGGCACCTTTCTCAGTTCCTTTCAACCTTATTTTTTGAGGCAGGATCCCTCACTTAACCTGGGGGCCACTGAAGAGCTACACTAGCTGGCCAGTGAGCCCTCAGAGTCTCCTGTCTGTTTCTGGAACTACATGGGTGTGGTTTTTATATGAGCTCTATTAATACAAACTCAGATTCCCATGCCTGCATAGCAAAGAGTTTACAACTGAACCATCTCCCACCCGACGTTGTTTCTTTGAGAGCTTCCTTAATTGTTCTGTGAGCATCTGAAGGCACATGGGATCAAAACATCCATTAATGTTCTCAGACATGACAGCTAGAAATGGATGGATGCTACTTACTCAACAGACAGACAGACAGACAGACAGACACAAACACATGCACATCCTACAACATACTGTAGTGTACTGGGGGCAAAACAGCTATCAAAAAAAAAAGCAATGATCTATGTACTTAGTAGACATAAACACTTCACAGTGCCCAGCTTCCTGCTTGCTACTTCAGTCTATCTTAATCCCTGCTCACGGCCTCTCCTCTAGAACCCTGAAATCAGCAGGAAGCAGATATGTTTTATGGGCTATGTGTCATTTTAATGCCGCCTGCGCATCCTAATCGGTGATGAAACAGGGGAGCTGAAGCAATCACCATCAAAGCTCAAGATGTGGCCGGCTCAGCTCCTGGTCTGGCCGCTCTTGGGAAAGCAAAGCCAGTTTCTTGATTCCTGGTAAAAGGGAGAAAATGCAGCCCTGTGGACTCCTGGAGCACAAGAGCAATGCTAGCATATGGTAGACAGAAAAGGTATCGGAAGGAAAATAAAGGCTTCTCTGCACGCAGGGGATGATATCTGCATCCACAGATGGCCCCAAGCACCCTCAACCTGTCTTTTCAAACACTTGCTCAAATGAGAATTGCTGCTTCCCAGGTCCTGGCCTGAACCCTTGCCATAAAAATCACCTAGTTATTTTAGTATACAGAGTATCTCTGCATACTCAGAAGACTGGGATAAGCGGCTGGGCAGTTTATTAACTGAGTATAAAGCTTCAAGGTCACTAAGGTGCTCATGGTACCGATGACTAGAAAATGGCACTGAATCACACAGATCCACCAGCCGACGGCTCCAATGGCTCTTTCACCCTTAGTATAAAAGGAAAGCTAGACAGTGTCAGAACTGGAGGAAGCAGATGTGATCTATTCTAGGGACAGCAATGGGGATGCTCTAGGTACCCAGAGACTGCTTTGAACAGCATCCCACAGCACACTCAAGGGTATTCCTAGAACCAGAGAGGAACGAGTTCCATTCTGCCCACATCCACCAATTTTCTAAAATAAGGCAGTTTCTACCAAATACTAATACAAACGCCAGTGTAGACATAAGCATGGGATAAAGGACTCAGCCTGGTTAGGTGATCTAACTGGGGTCTAATAAAAAAGCCTTCCTACTCCACCACACCCTAGCCCTGATCTCCACGTATCTGGTCCCAAATCATCTTTAAAGACAGGGTAATGAGCAAGATGTAGCTTTCTTCAGCTTTTCAGTAAAGGCCTAGCAACTTCCTTCTCACCAAGCCTGCAGGCTCACCACAGTTAAGTCAAAGGATGCAGTTCTCCTCAGAGCTCTCTTGCTTGTTAGGGCAAGAAACTAGGGAGTCCTTACTGATCACTGTTAAGAAACCCGATTCAGTGATTCAGGAGCCTGATAGATGTGCTCCCATCTGGGATGGCTTTGTGGGCAAAGAAACCTGCCACCAAGCCTGACTACCTATAAGGTCAATCTCTGGGTCTCATGAGGTTTGGAAGGAAAGAACCAGGTCCACAAAGTTTACCTCTTATTTCCACATGTGTGTCATGGCATGTATGTGTTTACATAACACATACATAAACACACATATACATACATAAGCGTAATGGTGTGTAAAAATTCTAACAATGTATCTGTGCATCCCATATCAATCATGTACATTAAAAGTTTTAATAAACAATTTTGTAAAGGTAAAAGAAATTCTCCCATTTGGGTTAGTTTCCTCCCATTCCATCTCCGAATTTTAGGTATTTTTAAAGAACCTTAACATCATTACTTTCAAATATCAATATCACACTGTGAAATTGTGAGAAAAGCTATAGAAAGAAATCGGCTGTCAGAAACCTTCAATTCCAGACCATCAAAACTCATATTCATCCAAAAATAAGAAAACTCATGGCTTCCGTTTTAAGGCTGACTCACTTTAGGAAGGGAGAACAAGGGTGGAATCAAAGGGACAGAACAGACAGAGCACAGCTTAGGTAGGGCAGAACTTGGCTCCAAGCCCAGAAGACCACTTGTCAGTTATGTGACTGTGGGTAAGGTACCCGATCTCCTCAGCTTTGGTTCTTCTCGTCCCTTAAAAGTAAAAGTACTTCATCTTCTATCTCACAGGACTGTGGCGAGAACTGCAGGCGACACCATGTCTACAAACCTCGTGACAGTAAACAGCAGTTCCCTTGCTTATTTGCTGTTTGCCTCTTCTTGGTTCTAGTTACCTGTGGTTAGCTGTTGACCAAAAATGTCAAATGGAAAAATCCTAGAACTAAGTAATCTGTAAGTTTTAAATAACTTTCATTATTAGGTTGTTATAATTATTTTACCCATTCATCAGTATTTTACTGCGCCTCATTTACAAACTAAAAAGATTTACAGGTATATTTGAAAGGAAAAAAAAAAATGGTCATTTTATTTCAGTGACCCAGACAGCAGAGGGGAAGGGGTTTCTGTAATATTATATAATCTAATGATGTCAAAGTAATGTTTGTATAAGATATTCCATGATGTTCACATCACAACCAGATCACCCAAAGTCCCTTTTCCAGAACGTATTCTGCCATGCACAGTATCAGATACTGTTGGTGTCTTCAGGTACCCACTAGGGGTCTTGGGACACAGTCTCTAAGGAAAGGGTGACTATTGCCTACCACTAATGGACTCTATTCATGGTGATCATTTTATACCTCAGACTTCTCTTCATCCTGAAATTAAGAGTCAAAACAATCACACTATGGACTCAGAACTCTAAGAAAAAGAGAAGGCTCAACTCCATAGTCCTGCTGACCAGAGACGGCCAAGTAAAGACAAATTTGCTACAATCATATAATACTCCCATGTCCAGTCTATATGCTTATAGAGTCAGTTAAAACAATTTTATAGCACTCCAAGAATTCCTAGCAGCACTGTGCAAGGCCATGGCTTCATCACCTAACTTCAATGTTATATTTAGTCATCTTCAAACTGGGTCAGATGGATCCAGTATCTCATCTCCAATCCACCTCCCGCAGGCCCCAGTCAACTTTTTATACAAGGAATAGCCCTTCAAAATGTTCACTGCCTTCTAACAGTCCTTGTGGCAATCAAACCCACAAGTATGTCTTACTGCCCTGTGTTCCAGCCTCTCACATGACAGATTCAAACGTCCCCTTCCCTCTCCACCAACAGGTCTACCTTGGTCCCTCTCATTAAGTCAATCCCTTACTCTTGACCTGTGTGGTAATCTATCTACACACATCTACAAGTGTGTTACGTCACTGGTTTTTTGTTTTCCTTCCAATTATAATAACTTACCTACATGGTTGTCTCTATATCTGGGCCGTGAGTTACATTTTCCCTACCTTAGTCTCTTGCCTCTTGGGCCTGAGTTAAACCACACATATAGTAGGCAGTCCAGAAAGTCTTACTTCATTATTTACTTAATTGGTTAATCGGTTTCAGCAGGCCTCTAATCAAATATATGCTTGGAGAGGAGAAGCAGGATCTGGTCATTAGGCAATTCATGATCACAATATCTCTGATTAGTCAGCTGTCACTCTGGAGAAGCCACAATGCTAAAGATAAGCTGAAGGGATGCCCGAGACTGGTGGGTACTCATCAGAGCTGAGAACAAAAAAAAGCAACCCTGGTCCACCCTGGTCTGGGGACATGGTCCACTGTCTCCTCTTCCCTGACCCCTCTCCCTTACCAACTACTTGCTCTCATCACCAATTTTTATTCAGTCATTCAATAAACATGGTATGCTAGTAGGTATTTTTCTGACTCAAAACGCAGCCGCAAGCCAAATGAAGTCCCTGACTTACATTCTAGTACAGGGCTTCTCAGCCTCTGTCTAATGAATTACCCAGGGATCTTGCCTAAAGCACAAGTAGCCTTGGTAGGTCAGGGAGGGGCTGAGAAACTGCCTTCCAAATCCACTCCCCACTGATGCTGATGCTGAGAACACTCCACTCCGCGTTCTCTTCATCACAAGATGAAGCGTTGGCTCCGAACACTGGCTGCACATAGACATCATCTTTTGAGTTTTAGGAAATGCTAACGCTTGGATCTCTTTCCCCCCACCCCCAGAGTCTCTAGTTGAATTCCTGCAGTATAGTGTGACATCAAGACGTAAGCACTGTCCAAAATTTCCAGTGAATACCTAAGGTGGACAACCACTGTCCTACTGGGAGGACAGACAGAAAGAGAAATATTCCATCCAATAAGAACTTGAGGAAAAACAAGGTAAAGAAAGCACAGGAGAGATCCAGAGTGTAGATGACTTTATACAAAGGTTGAAGAATACCTTTCTTGGGGGGTTGGGGGGTGGGGTGACCATTTGAACAGATGTCTGAAACAAAGCTCAAGGAACAAGGCACATAGTTATTTGGCTCTGTGAACTAGAATGTGCAGAGGCCTTGAGGCCAGAGCGTGCTTGATGTGAAACAGTAGAAGGGACTAACTAGCAGGCACAACTAGTAGATGCCCATGGAAACAGAGACTTACAATCACCTAAAGTACATTATCTAGTCTCAAAGGAAAAATCTAGAAAACCTGAAAAACTCCAGAAAGCTTGAGGCAGGAAGATCACAAGTTCCAGTCCAGCCTGGGCTACCCTGTCTCAAAGAACAAAAACATTTGAAACAACAAACCTGAAGGAGTTTAATACGATGATTTAAATCTTTAAAAAAATAATCCTAATTACCAAACACAGATAATCAAATCAATTGTGTACATACATGTCGGATCATAAGAACTGAATAGAGAAACATTACCGTTCCACTTCAGAAGTAAGTGATCAGATCCCAGGAGGCAGGACCATGTCCTAGGATCACAGCTCGGCATGTCCAATCTGACTAAGTTCAAGACCTGCTCCCTTTCCAACATCTTTGACCACCTATGGAGTTGTCCTACTTTGTACTCCATGCATTCCCCACACCAGGCAGCAAGAAGGCAAAAGTGGTGTTAGAGAGGAAAAGAGCAAAGTGAGAGGGAGGGGGAGGCAGCCAGGAAAGCAAAGTTAGAGAAAAGACAGACACGCTGGAGATCGCTGGTCAGCAGCTGATGCCCGCACAAGCCAAGAGAAGGTGGGACAGATGTTAAAACCATGTCAACCCTGCTAGGTAGAAATACTCCAAGGTTGACCCAACACCAACCAGACACTGCTATAAAGATATTTTTGTAGGTTCAGTGAACATCAAAATCAACAAATCCATAGATTTGTTTGGTGATACAACGAACTAATAAACTCAGGGTCTTGTACAGGCTAAGCAAATATTCTACAACTTAACTATATATAGTCCCATCCCTAACCGGCAATGTTACTCTCTGTAATGTGAGTGGGCTGCACTCAACCTGTGGAAGATCTTGAGGGATGAGAACCTGAGGTCCTCTGAGGAACACGGAGTCCAGCCTTCCAGCTGCCTTTGGACTTGAAGTTATAACATTGACATTTCCCTTACTCTCCAGTCGTCCATTCATGGCATGAGATAATCCTCTAAGAAGCCAACTTCTGTGTCTGTCTGTCTCTCCTTCTCTGTACAGGCACACACACACACACACACAACATATCAGCACAAGCATGCACACATGTGCACACACACATACACACCGATCAAATCTATTGATACCAATTTCAATACAAGTCCGCTGTTCGTTCTGCTTCTCTGGAAAAGCCTGACTAATCCAGAGCACAACTGGGAGCACCACCAAATCTATAATTTGGTGATAAGTCTTTGAGGGGTTTGCCAAGGCCATGTCTGTAGGAAGGGTTGACCCAAGGCTACCTCTCAACACTACAGCTGGCATTTCATCAAAAGTCTCTGATCAGATTAAAATGCTAAATTCTGAGCATATATGGAATGTTTCTTACTAGGCTTATACTCTTCTACTTAAAAAGGATTAGTGGATGCAATAAGGCCCGGACACAGCAAGAAACATTCTTCACTTTCTCTGGGTACCAGGTCTCAAACCTCCACCTGAGACAAAATCATTTGTTGTTAGGCTAGGAAAAAAAAAATGGTGGGAAATAACCAGCCACAGATGTCAGGCAACAAAATACGGTGGAATGCTGGAGACGGCTGGAGCCTGGACCAATAAGTAGCCAGTGGGGGAGGGGAGAGAGTCAAAAGCAACCAGAGATGCAAACCCACCCACAGAGGCTTTGGGGAACACTTGGGCAACACTATTCACGTCTTCCTCCAAAGTGTTGATCCAGATGCAAGGAAGTGACGTAGCATCAGGACTTCTCAGGAGGAATCCTCTAGGCATTGTTCATGTTTAAGTCACAGGACCCCGGGACATTGTTCTCCTGTTTGAGTAACATCTAAAAATCGCGTATTAGCCATGAAAAACAAAGGCACCAAAAATCACGCTCGCCTTAAAAACAGAGTTGGGCGTCAGAGATATAGACAGTGTCTGTGTGAGGCTGCGGGATGAAGGAACTAGTTTATATGAAGCAGAGAACCTTCTCCCTCTACAAATGGGATGATGAAAACTAACTCGTGGGCAGAGAAGCAACTAAAACTCTACGTAACTGTCCCTCAAACCTAAAGTAAGTCCTACTCTTACAACAAAGTCTTAGGTAAGACTGCAGGAAGGGCTCTTGGAAACCACAGAGAGATTCTGGGAAAGAGGTGGGCAGTACTACCCTCCTTCTACCCAGATGGAGATTGAACCAAGTGAGCTCACCTAAGAAGCAAGAACAAATAACGGGCCGAACCTATGCTGAAAATCAAGAGGGAAGGCAATGTGGCCAGGAAGGAAAAGAGACAGACAGGTCGAAACCTAGCGCCAGACTTGGTTCTCTGGGGACACCCAGATCATCCAAAAGATAGGCACAGACCTTTCATGCCATTTGTCCAGACTATTGATTAGTAGTGGTTATGCTGCAGAATGTTACAACCATTTAACATTTACTGTGGTCCTGGTAGAAGAGGAAACGCTAAAATACTTACCACTTTCTGATCCTTGTAAGAATCAAAAGTAGGAGGTAGTTTTCTTGATGTGACCTAAGGGGAGGCTAGTGATCAGATCCACTTCACAGAACCATCTCTCCTAAAGTCTCCCACAGAACCTCTATTTGAGGCTCAGGAACTCTAGGTACCAGTCAGAGGGCATCTTTCAAATAACTAAGACTTTCTACGAAGAACAATAATGTCCACCAGCAACTTCCATGAGCTTCGATCCTCTAAACTAAGAGGATATGACCCCAAAACAACTGGCATGTTTTAGTGATAGCAGCAGTTGGTCGGGAAAAAAAAAACGGTTCAGCAATGAAGAGCACATACTGCTGAGGCAGAGGACCTGTGTGGGGTCCTGGTGCCCATATTGGGCAGCTCAGAACTGCTTATAATTCCAGATCCTTGGGATCCCATGCCTTCCTCTGGCTTCCATAGGCACCTGTGCTCATAAGCACATACACACAAACACATAATTCAAATTTAAAAATAATACTGGCACTAGCCGGTATCTGGAGCCTTTCACAGATCATAACAGGGGACTATGAACTCAAACCTGTTCCTGTAACTCTCTCACCTTCTAGTCACTCCACAGTGAGACTAACGACTGTGGCAGCCACCCGCAACGGTTGTGACACTGGGACGAAACAAACAGGTATAGCACTTGGCTCTGTATCTGTCACATGTTGACACATAATAAATAAGGCTTGGTGACTGCTTCAACCGCAGGGGACAGGAGCTCAGGGAAGCTCAATAACTCCTTCGTGACAAGCAAAATCAGAGCTTTACACAGAAGGCGTGGGACAGCAAAGGTAAGAGCGGGCATGTGCGTTGGGAGAGGATGGATAAACATGCCTTAGTGTTGAGGAGGCGTCTGAGTGACCAAAGGGCCCATAGGATTTCAGGAGGGAACAGACAGTAAGAAAACACATGTGCCCACAAAGAGAAGTCGCTATAACACAAAGTCACAATCTCTTTTCCAGAGCCCAGGCTAGACTCACCCATATACCTTTGTCATAGTCAATTAACACAGTGCAGGCCTCCCAACCTAAGAACAGTCTGCAAATCAAATACATGGTGTGGCATGAACTATGAAGTATGCAGAGAAGGGGCATGCTGTGACAAGGTGCCTGGGAGGATCACACCAAATGGATGTACGTGTGGAGGGGGGAAGGAAGAGGAGAGAAGAATGAGGAAGAGAAGTACAAGAAAGGGATGGGGAGAGGAAGAGACTGAGATCAGAAGGAAGTGGTTTGTGTGCCTGTGTGAGCATGCACTGAGGGCCAGCAGGCTAGAGACCAAGGCAAGTGTCCACACTGTAGTCTAAGTCCCAAGGCCATGGGTGACAGAATTCCCTCCTGTTCCCAGAGCTCAGAGGTCTCTTCTTTTCAGGACTTCAACTGATGTACAAAGCCTGGCCACACCATAACCCACAGGACTAACTCACAAACATCTACACAGAAACGCTCACAGTCATACAACTTGCACCATGGCCCAGCCAAGTAGACAAAAATCAACCACTGTGTATGCTGGGATGTCTCAACCTTCTGAGATCTCACACCATACAAAACTATGAGGTCTTCGATAATGATGTGGATTCTCCTTACAGCTTTAAAAAGAAAAGCAAGGCTGGGGAGGAACGTCGGTTGGTAAAGTGCTTGGCTTACAAGCATGAAAAGGGGGCGCAATACCCCAAAACCGACAATAAAATGACAGATATGGTGGTAAACAGCTTTAATCCCAATGCTTCAGAGGCAGAGACAGAGATCACTAGACAACCTGTCTAGTCTACCCAGTGAGCTCCAACTGATGAGAATCCCTCTCTCAGAAATATAGATGCATGTATGCATGGATGGATGGATGGATGGATGATAGATGGATAGATAGGGTTTCCGATGCCACATAAGACTGTCTCTTGACCTCCATGTGCATGCCCTCCCCCCCCACACACACACACACACGGGAAAGGAAAGGAAAAAATGAAGACAATAGCTATCTGGGGTACGCTGGAGGAGTAAAGTACAGGAAGTAGGAACTACCGTCCTTCAGATGGCTATGAATTTGTAAGCATTCATTTCCTCCCCTACTCTGTAACTCACACACATGTTCCCATGCATATGTCAACTATTACATATAAAACACAGTAAAAGGGAAACCGAGCTTTCCAGCCACATGAGAGAGCCAACTCCTGGGCAGCCCAGCCTCTGTGATCACTACTCAGCAGACATCTTTGATCACTCTATTATGGGATAGCAATGCCGGGTGATGTTTTGTGGGCTCGGGCCCTGTCTTCTCCCATGGACTTTGAGTCCATTCTGTTGCAGTTCCTCACAGTGTATGACTGGGCACAACTCACTTGACAAAATGCTCATTGATGGCTGGAGAACATGGTGGGTGCGGGCACGGATAACAAAAATAAACCAATGGAAAAGCTCAAGAGACGCTGGATTTCAGCCTTGTGGAAGACACAAACAGCTCTAAAATTTGACTCACAGGACCAGAAGCCAGGAAGGATCACAAATGATTCTTTTTAAATGTCTAGAATAAAACAACACCCATCTTCTTCAGTGGTGTACTACAAAGGACTCTGTGTTAGCACTACAAGTCTTGAGACAAGGGGACACTCACATACACCAGGAGAAAGCCAGGGCCATCTCTGACTTCAGACTGCAAGCTGCCAATGGCAATAATCTTCCAGGGATGGATTATTTTCTCCTTAAGAAAAGTTACAGCAGCCGGGCGGTGGTGGCGCACGCCTTTAATCCCAGCACTTGGGAGGCAGAGGCAGGTGGATTTCTGAGTTCGAGGCCAGCCTGGTCTACAGAGTGAGATCCAGGACAGCCAGGGCTATACAGAGAAACCCTGTCTTGAAAAACAAACAAAAAAAACAAAACAAAACAAAAAAAAAAAAAAAGAAAAGTTACAGCAGCAGGACACTTGCAGCTATGAACTCAGGCTAACTTTTGATCATTCAGAGAACCTTTCACCTGGTCTGGTCAATAGCCTGAAATACAACAGGAATCCCCCAAGAGCACAGTACTCTCCAACCCTGAACTAGAACTGTTTGCATCTGCCCCATGACTGCTCCTCAATTTGACTTATCCCAGTGCTGACCAAAAGCATCCAAGCTGCTAATGTCTTTCATGACACTGGGGTAGCATCGGGAATTGTCTCCTGTCTGAAACAAGGGTTACCCTGAAGGAAAGAGTGTTGTCTGTGGTGTCTGCCTCCAACTGAGGTAAGAACAGAACAAAATGCTGGTGGGGACAATCTCTCCACTCAATGAACTTTGGAATCAGCCTGAAAAAAATTATGACTACAACTGGCCAAGAGATGAAGGGATGAACGTCAAGTGGCTTATGACCCACTCTCTGAATGCATGTGTAGTCATATAGGGGAAAAGACAGAGATTAAAAATGATTATACCTGGGGGTGGGGGAGACAAGAACAAAGTCTGAGGCCCAGTGAGTGTGGTGGCACATCCCTCTAATCCCAGCACTCAGGTGACAGAAGTGGACAATCTCTGTGACATGAGTTCAACGGTAGCCTCATCTCCATAGTGAGTTCAAGGCTAGCCATGGTGAGACCCTTCTCTTGAAAACAAATATATGTATGTGCCAAAATGAACCCCCATTTCTTTGTAAGTTAATCCAAAAGTTTATTTTAAATACACACACTCCAAAATACCCGAAAACACCCCTTGAGAATGACAAGATAAGGGACTAGCAAGTAGATAAGAGCATTCAACACACAAACTTGAGAACCCCCTCAAATTCCTGGTGCCCATGGCAGTAAAGAGAAGACACTTGAAAGCTGTCACACACAGACACACACAAATACACAGACACACAGAGACACAAAAAGACACACACAGACACACACAGACATGTGTGCGCACGCATGTGCACATACACACACACACATGCACACACACAAAACCTTCAAGTTAATAGAGGTTCTAGCTCAAAGAGGTCAATAATAGCCCTGTGAGGAGAAGTGTCAAGTCATTGGCAGAAGAGCTAGCCCAGACGTCCCACTCCATGGCCCATGAGCTTTCTGCCATGATGCTTTCTAGGACATATCACTTGGACCCTTGCTACACATATAGCTCAGGAAGCAACCAAACAGAAGTCCTAAACTTACTTGACAGGCAGTAGAGTGCGGTTACTGAGGAGAGTAATTCCTTCCTTGCACTATAAGAAGGAAACTCATTGGAGACTAAACCAACCGGACAGCACCACAGTGTCCTGACGAACCTGCACTGGTTCCCAAACTTCCAAAATTCCTCACATTTTGGTGATTTTCAGTGAAAAACAATCTTTCAGGATGACAGAACTCTCAGTATCAGCGTGGTGTTAAGGAGACAAGCAGAAACGTGAAGTGGCCTCATACAAACTCGATATACAACAAGAAGAGAAACAGTCATTTATGTCCAGCTGAGGTAGAGAAATCTCACCGTTCAGAAAGCCCTGATTACCACAGGCCATGCTCCTGTGCTGAGCCAGAGGGTTCTTAGAAAGAGCAGGGCTGCCTATCACATGGGTCTTGCTCACGGGAAACAGATCCATACCTCAAGCTGTGGGTTCCAAGTTCTTTATTTACTCATTGGTACTGGTGACTGAACACAGAGCTTCACATATCCAGTGTAGGCAGTCCACCATTAGACTATATACCCTGTTTTCTTTTTTTTCCATCTTTAATTGTCAGACAAGGCCTCATTAAATTGTCCAGGCTTGTCTTTAACGAGCTCTAGCACAGGCAGACCATCAACTTGCAATCCTCCTGCTTCAGCATCCTGTGTAGCTAAAATTACAGACCTGCACCAGGCTGAATCACCTTCTTTCCCTCCTTTTCCCCTCCCCCTCTTCCCTATAAATTTTGGTACTAGAGACTGACCCAGTACCTCACACTGCTAGGCAAGTGCCATTGACCTACATTCCCTACCCCTCTCCCCTTCATTTTTACTTTTCCTTTTGAGACTGGGTGTTTCTAAGTTGCAAAGACTGCATGTGAACTTGTTATCCCTCATATTTAAATCCCCCTGGCTTCAGAACCATGGGTTGCTAGTATTATAGTACTGTCCCACCAGGCCTGGGTTCCCCACCCCTACAGAGCCACAGATGCTAGGCAACCACTCCACCACTGAATTACACACCCAGCCCTTTTGCCTTTTCTTCCTTCTGTTATTCACTCATTCATTCATTCTTGTTTGTTTATTTATTTTGAGACAGGGTCTCACTAAGTTGTGCAGGCTGACCTCAAACATGCGATGCCCTGCTCTCAGCTTCCTGAGTAACTCATATGACAGGAATGCACATTTGACTCAGGCTTTATTATTTTTATGGCTGCCCATCTGAGAAACAGGGAATGAGAACTCCTTCTCTCAGCATATCGTTTTCCTCTCTAGCCTCATTTCCAATGCCGTTCTTCAAGAATCTGAACTTGAGTACTTGTGTTTACTGTCGTCTGAGCTCCCTGAGGTTAGATTGTTGATGTCTACTCAAGCCAGCGATTAGCATTCTGACTTCAAGTCCTTCTTCAGAGTCGGCCAAAGGAGCCCAAGAAGTTGGCCACAGTACCACCTGGGAACAATAGGCCCTTTCTACCAAATACAGGTTTGTCTTCCTTTTCAAACTCACAGGAGTTGGTGCTCTGGCAGAGAGGGCCATCTGAGGGTACAGACTGTTCATTGTGAAGCCTAGAGCTCCCCAAACAGGAAAAACCAACCAGCAGGTCATATGACCAACAAAGTCACGATTTTAGCCCCAGTTCCATTTATAGAATGTGAAAGGTGAATCTGATGGCCTGTCACAGTCGTCACAGCACAAACAGATACAGCCATGAAAGCTATTGTCCTAGAAATACCAGGCATTGGCTTGGAAGGGCAATGTGGCAATCACACAGGGACTCTCCTGTCTAACCCCCATGACAGTTTGAGAAACCTAGACCACTCAGGTCTCAGAAGTCTTCCTCACACATCTGCCATGTTCACAAAGAACAGCCTAGCTGACCCCACTGCTTCTCTAGTACCTCCCATGAGGTCACTAGAAAACTCCAGTGCTGGGGCTTAAGCAATGGCTCAGTGGGTAAGAGTGCTTGCTGTTCAAGCCTGAAGACCGGAGTTCAAATCCTTAGTGCCCACTAAGAAGGTGTTGTCACATGCATGCCTGTGACATGTGCTGCTGGGAGCAGAGAGAAGAGGATCCCTGAGGCCTGCTGACTACCAGCCTAACGCCAAGTTCAGTGAGACCCTGTCTCAAAGGGAGTAAGACAGAAGGACAGAGGAGCAAACTGGATGGTTTCTTCTGGTCTGCTGATAGATTCAGATTCATACCTACACAAGCCATGAGCTCCTACATATGGGCCCCTAAACACACACACACACACACACACACACACACACACACTAACCCCAACACAAACACATACAAGAAGGGTAGGAAAAAGGAGAGGAAGGGAGGGGGGAGGGGAGGGGAAGGTAACAGAGGGGAGGGAGCCTGCCCAGACCCATCTACATAGGCCTGGGTATCCTGGGAGGTTAGAAGCCTGCCCATCTCAGAAGCTCAGAGCATATCATTTTACTCATTTACTAATAAGAGCCAAGTAAGGGTCCAGGAAATCTAAAGCCCACAACATGAGGCTCCCTGCTTTGGGGGATTTTGTTCAGCACAGGCCTGAGACAGACAGCCTGGCAATGAGGGGCAGCTGGACTCCCTGGAGAAGAACACTGCCTCTTATCCATTCTGCTCTTCACCAGCTGGGCAACTTAACCTGCCTGTGGGTATTAGTCAGTCTCATGCATCCAAGGACAGTCAGAATGATACCCTGTGTTTTCTCACACTGTTATCATTGGTAAGGAATGAGATAACCACAGCAAATAGTTCACATTCTTTTGTTTAAAAAACGCTGCTTTCCAAGTGAAAGGCTCTGTTATTTTCATGACTTGGTGGAAGCCAGACCTGGGGATACCATGAGTCAGGACACAAGACTGATGTTCACTAGCAAAGAGACACTGGCTTCCTAAGGAGCTCTTAGCAGGGAACCTTCTCGAGGACCTGTCAGGCATTGAAAACTCAGGTCCTCTGAATTCAGAAAGGACTGAAGCACAGACAGTGGCTCCAAACAAGACTCTCCTGCTCCATACCACGGTCTCCCCTGAAGTCCGTGGGCTCAGGGCTCCTGCTTCTAAGTCTGTGCTTCCACAGACATTGACAGCACTCAGCACCCTGGGGATACACTCACCCCTGCCTGAGTGCCCTTGGCAATGAGAGAAGCACTGAGGTAGGGTAACTCTGCTGGCTGTCCTGCTTCCTATCAATCTTCTAATGACATATTCTTCCCATCCTGAGGAAGCCTGTGATACCAGGCAAGTATCTACCTTCAGAGTCCTTTCACCCTTTTGGAAGGGAGCATCATTTGCCTTTGAGGAGGGCTTTTGTTTTCTGCTATCCTCTTCTATATGGTTTTATACTTTCGTTTACGTGTTAGTATTTCAAGTTGGGCTTCCTGAACTCTGGCATTCTGTGTCCTTAAATAAAAGAGAGCAGGTCCGACCAGTCTCAGTCAAGAGACGTTTTTTACCTACTCGGGCTGAGAAGAATTGAGCAGCCTAGAGCACGGGCAATTATTGATTGGCCAAAAAATTGCTCCATTATCCCAACGCTGATAATCTAATCTACTGCTGCTCACAAAATTCTAAAGGCCAAGGCAGAGAGTAGACGTAGAGGAGCCAGATAGTTCACACACACACACACACACACACACACACACACAAATAACATATACAACATGACACAACACACAGCACCCATTCCCCAAACCACATACCTACCTACCCCCCCCCCACACACACACCACTAGAGCCTAGATTAATAAAACTAGGATATCTCAAATTTTGGAGTACTTTTGCCCCTCTAAACAAACTTTACTCAATGAGAAGCACTCAAGAGTCGATTCCCAGAGAGACTGAATTTGGGAAGAAGTCCCTTTTTCCCATCCTGTTTTTATGGGACATCACTTACCTCCTGCCTTCAGTGCATTCATATCGTATTGGGGAAAACAACAGAAAAGGAAAAGGCCTTCCTTTCTCCCTTCTATTTCCTATGTCCCTTCCTCCCTTGACCTCCAGGCTGCCATCCCCTCTGCCGCTCATCACTCAGTCACAGAGCTTGGCGCTCCTCTTAGCCGCTCTCACTCACTCATCCAGTAACTTCTGGAACTACCATATTCAGCCACAGTATGATGCAAAGAAGAAACTCAGTGGAGACCTTAAAAAGTCCAGTCTCCGCACTTCTGGTGCTTGTCTTACAACGGCGACACAGACAAAATAACCACGGCACAGACAAAATACATGCAGGCTGTAATAACGCCAAAAAAGAAACAAAGAAGAGTGTAAGATAAAAGCTTTGGAGGGAAACCCTGAAAAATGCTCTAGCTGCCAGCCACCACCTGCCTGTTCTCCTCTCCTCGCTCCTCTTCCTTTCTTTCCTCCTTTTCTCGGTTCCAATGTTTATAAACAAACGTTTAATTGACTATTACGTGCACAAAGCAGTTACCTACACCTCCTAAAACCCACCTCAAATCTTACATTGAAAGGGGTGTTGACAGTTCGGTCAGTGCAAAGGCCAATCCAGGAAAGTGTCCAGCTCTGTCAGCTCTGTCATGTCACCTCTGGGAATTACCATCATTCACCCAGGAGGCTATTCTGGGGACCATGGAGGGCTCTGTGGATCCTCTTAAACATCTGCCATAGCCAGCCACTTGCTTCCTTTCACTCAGTGCTCCTGGAATAGTAAAACTAACTGCAACCAACTGCAAGGTAAAAGTCTAGACCCCCTTCAAGAAGGCTAATTGGGATCAAGTGGTCTGTATTCTCAGTATTATTCTCATTCAGCTTGCCCATAAATGTTTTTAATTGTTTTTATATCAAATATTATAAGGTTGATCCATTTAGATTCTTTATTATATTTATTTATTTCTGTGGGAGAGCAAACATGACATAGTGTACACATTAAGGATGGGAGACAATCTGTAGGGGTCAGTTCTTGTCTTTCACCTTTAGAGTCTCAGGATTTGAACTCAGGCCTTCAGGCTTGGTGGCAAGCACCTTTAGCCACAGAGCCATCTTCCTGGCCCCACTCAGCCCATAATCTCCAAATTTCTCTAACCTTTTCTTTGAAAACCCACGTTCAAATGTTGGCTTATTCTTATCTCTTGATCTTCTATGCTTCTACATCTTTGAAAGTAATGACTGAAGCAGATGGCTCAGTGAGAGGAACTGACTAACGCAAAGCTTAGTGGTAAGGTTATTTTCCTTGAGACTTTTTTTTCTTTTAACTATTTTGTTGTATGTCTCAACATTTTCTTCACTCAGCATTTAGTCAGGTGATGACTGCTTCACCACTGTGCCAAGGAATATTTCTCCTTGCTCTGTCTGTGCAGCCTTGAGTAGTACTTTTAAAGATACTGAATTTGTTTTGTTGTGAAGTTCCAAGGTAATGTGACACTTTACAATCGGGACTATACAGTGCACGTGGGTAACTCGTGCAACTGTGTGTTTCCTGCTTAGCTTGCTATCAAAGCACTTTTTGAAGAACCAAATAAATTCTTTCTAGACCATCAGCTGGGCCCTAGGAGCAGTTGTGATTTCTGAAATTAACTCCACTTTACTCTTAAAAGCTGTAAGGGTTTTGTTTTGTTTGTTTGGTTTGGTTGATTTTGTTTTCCTGTTGTTTTGGTTTGGCTTTTTGAGACAGGTTCCTTCACATAGCACAGGCTGGTTCTGTCATGTAGCTCAGGCTGGCCTAGAACTTACTATGTAGCTGAACCTGAATGAATTCCTGATCCTTCTTCTCTTGGAAGGTAGGAGTACAGGTGTGTGTGTGTGTGTGTGTGTGTGTGTGTGTGTGTGTGTGTGTCTTGCCCTACTTTGAATTGAGAATGTTATATATCTAAGTCAAAAGTTTTGTTTGAGTTCTGTCGCCGTCAAGCGATCAGAGAAGGCTGGAATGCAGGAGCAGTTCTAACACAGTGTGGTTGATTTGTTCTAATTAGTTATATTCGACCATTGTATGTCACTCACACTCCTCAATGGCTGTCCCTTCCTGACTGCAGACACCACATCACTTGGTACATAGGACACTATCACCAACTATCCCTGAGTGTAAGCCTGAAGGTAGGAACCTGCCCAGCTTGTCTTTTATAAATTAATTAGCTCTTACCAGTTGGGGTATAACAGAGAAAGATCTGATAGGCTTTGGAAAAACACAGAACTCTACCCAGAGATGGAATTAGAAGAATTTCAGCACATATGACGACAGCTACATCATGAAGGAACTCTTGTTAGCAGCCACATTAGTTTAGCCCTTAGCATCTCTTGCCTAAAAGATGGCAAGCAATACCACAGCTCCTGTCTTTCCTTCAACCTTACACACTGGTGAGGCCCGTTCCTTCCTATCCCAAACCATCTACATCCCACAGGTCCAACTTCACCAACGTAGCTGCACAGAATCGTGAAGTAGCTTATCCATGCCTCAAGTCCAAAGCATTGAATCCATGCACCTCCCCCATCTCTGCCTTCTGTTCATAGTCCAGCTCTTTGCAGCTCTTCCAAGTAACCATGTGTTTTCACTTGTCTGAGCTCAGGCCATTCCTGGAATGCCAAACGCATCTTTCTCTACCTTGAACACCTTCTCTCCTTTCAGGCTCATTTGAAATATGACCTCTTCTTTGAGTCTTTCAAAAAAAAAAAAAAAATCCACCATGAGCCTCGGGGGATCATGCAGACCCATCTCAGTCCTCCTTCAGTCCACACTACTGGGTACTGGAGTGAGCAGAGTTCACCATCATCTCTTCCACAAGACTGTGTACTGGTCACGCACAGGCCCTGGTAATACGATAGGCGCTCATTTGCTGTGCTCCAATGCCTTAGTTTCTCTACTCAAAATGCCAAAGAACATTACTCTGGAAAATAGGCCATGCCTTAAGAAGAGTCATTTGAGGAAAAAGTCGCAGACAGGTCTGGAGAAAAAGACTCATTCTGGCTATACTGACTAAAAACACCTGAATGTTAGAAGACAGTGAATGGAGGCTGCAGAAAAGGCTCAGTAGTCAGCGACACTTGTGCACTTCTAGAAGATTCCAGCTCATTTTCCAGTACCCACACGGCAGCTCACAACTGTCTGTGACGATAGTCTCGGCGGATCCACTGGCCTCTTCCAACTCTGCAGGCACCAAACACTTATGTGGTACTTTTTAGACTCTTTAAGAAAATGGCTGATTTAAAGAGAAATGGATTTCCAGCACATGATACAACATTTTAACATGACACTAAGTGAAAAAAGCCAGCCATAAAAGGACAGATGCTTTTGGATTTCTCTTAAGTGAGATATCTGGAATAGTAGCAGTTCACAAAGACAGAAAGCAGGTACATGGAGCTGGAGGAAGAAGGGAGTGTTTGGGTTTGGTGAGGACCGTTTCCATTGGGAAAGACCTAAAATGTCCTGGAGACAGATGGCAGTAATGGTTTCAACAGTGTGACTATACCCAATGCCAGTGAGTTATATACTCAAAAACTGTTAAGGTGGTTTATTCTGTGTTGTGTGCGTTCTACACACAATGGCTAGCCAAACACAAATGACAAAGTGGGCGCTGGGGAGTTATGAAAGATAATAATACAGTGGATTTAAATTTGCACACAAAATCTTAGATTATGGAATGAGGAAGCCTTACAATAGAAGTCATGCAACTAAGGACCAGAAGCTCCATCTTCCACAGAGGGGACCAAGTATGAGAAATACATTTAAATACTCTTCCTTCAAGTCAACTAGCACTAAACAGGATCCAGCCCCAAGGCTGGGCACAGAAAAGGGACCAAAGGTGACTTAAATCAGTGATGAACTGGCATAGATTGTGGTTTATTAAAAAAAACAACAACAACAAATGGGAAAAAACCCAGAGGTTTAGAATTGGAGCAAAGATAACATGGAGTTCAGGGAGTCTTCCCAGCCAGCAATGAGTTCCGAGAAGACAAGTTCATGACTGCTAAATGGATGAAATCAGACTTTGTCCTGTCTGAACCTTTGAGTCCTCGCACAAACGAAGAGGGCAGACTTCCCGTGCTTGTAGGTCCTTCCAGCTGGAGAAGCCTGTCCTTCTCCACTTTATAACAAAAAAGCTATCCTCAACTCAGCATCCTGACATGACATGGAGCTGACCCAGGACAACCTATGATCTTCAGGACCTGCACACTACAGCGGCCCTTCCTTCTACTCACGAAAGAGTTTACCAGTCATTAAATCTAGTCTGTGTGTTATGTCTCCCTGTACGTACAGATTTTAACGCATCTTGAAGCACAGTTCTCTAGGTTTCTGAAAATATGGAAGAAAACACATATACACAAAACCAGGGTGTTTTTTTTTTCTAAATTTACTCTAAAATGTAAATCTTATAAATTTTATATAAAGTTCAAAATTTATATATCTCTTGAGATCCACATACAGATGATTTTACACCTTAGGAAAGTTAAGTAAACAAAAATTCTGCTTTGCCCATATTATTCACGTTTTGTGAAATAAGAAAATGGACACTGCTTAATTGAAAAGGATATTTTAAATGAGGTCAAAGTTGTATTCTACTAACTTTAACACACACACACACACACACACCACACACAGAGGGACAGAGACTAGAAATAAGAAATAAATAAATAAAATCTTCTGTCCCAAAACCACAAGGCACTAAATTCCTTCAGTGAAATCAAGTCCTTTGCCAGTCAAGCCTCAGATGAGACCACAGCCCCAGCTGACACACTAATTAACAGCTTTGTGAAATCCTATACACAGGACACAAGCACACTATATGCCCAGTCTTGTGGACCACAGAAACCAAAATAAAAACGTGTTATTGTCACTAATTACTTCCCTGGTAACTTGTCATGCCACAATAGAAAACTAACACTGGTGTGGATGTTCAGAATTCAGACAGATACTGCACATAGGACACACACACATGCACACGCACACACACATACACACTGACTTCTATACTTACTACCCTTCTCGTAAACTTAGCCTTAAGGAGTCACTGCAACAGGGACGGAACTAAGAACAGGTAATTAGGACTCAACAGTAAAAATGTTCCCCTTGATAATGGGATATAGAAAGAAATCACAGTGTTTCTTATGTCACCAAACACGCACCAATTAGGTGCACCAATTTGGGGGTTTAGTTTGGAGTCTATTTTCAAATTAGGTAAGTCGGCCTTCATAAGGGCCAGATCAGGCAAGAGACTTTGTCAAGGTCCAGATGCTCTTGCCAAGTTGCGTTACCTTGCAGGCATAATGAGAATTCCATCCGGATTTAGTTAGGGGAAAGGTTCACAAATCCTATGCCCTGCTTGGAGAGCCAATGCATGTTAAATACATGCATCCAAATCAGGAGAGTGAAACACCTTTAGTTAGCATGTGGGCTTTGGAGCTACAAGGGAATGGCTTATTGGTTAAAAAGGATTGAGGACTTAGATTTGGACCCCCCCACCCAGTACCCACCCAGAAGCCAGGCTTAGTAGTCTATACCTAAAACTACACACCTCAAGGGCTGCTGCCCAAAAGATCCCCAGGGCTTGCTGGCCAGGTAGTCTAACCAAAACAAGAGAACTGGTCTCAAAAAGTAACATAAAGAGCAACAGAGGAAGGCACACAAAGTTGACCCCTACCCTTCATATGTCATGAACTTCACGCGTGCACACACACAAACGCAAGCAAGCAAACACACACACAGAGAAGGAGAGAGAGGGGGAGAGAGAGAGAGAGAGAGAGAGAGAGAGAGAGAGAGAGAAGGCTCTGAGTTCATTTTCTATTGAGTGTCTTATTTTCCAGCTCAGCTCACAGAAAAAGCCACTATACCATTCAGCCAACTGCTCAAAGCGTTCATGGTAACATCTTCCCAGGTAGCCATGTCTCCACTGAAACCATTATTCTGTCATGCTTCAATAGTCTAGGATGTTCTAAACATTTTTCAACAACCCTGGGAATTTTAAGAATAACGCAGCTCTGGTCCTATCCTCTAATTTTAGCAGAGAAACCAAGGGGCCCACGGAAGTCAAACATCAGGCTCCAGCTTGCAGAGGAGCCTGGGAGCCTCTCAGAAGTTTCCTAAATATGTTTCTCTCTTGACCCATGTCCTGTACCTGCCTGGCTAGCTGCCTACAGCCATCACTAAGGACGCTTAACCAAAGAATCATTTCCAATAAACGAGCAGCTACGAATGGGAGAATTCTCAAGTAGGTCCACGTGTCCTATTTGCTGGTATGACATTTGTGACCCCCCTCCAAGAAATCTATGCCATTGGAGTGTTGGTTTCTAGGAAATTTCAGCAGAATTACGGCAATAAAAACAAAGAGCTGGCCCCCCTGCCTCGACCATGAGACCAACATTACTCACTGCGGACTCAACAGTTGAGGTCTGGGATGAAAAGACAGCAAGGAAGCCTGTTCACTTAGACGTAACAAACATTTGCAACAGTGGGGCCTACGATTTCTTTATTAACTGATGTCCATCTGGCCAACAAACACTGAATATTAATCACATGCCAGTCACAATGATGTAAGAAATAGTCACTGTTACCAAGTTTACAGCCTAGTAAATAGCCCAGACACTTAATAATTACAAGGATGGAGAACCTTTACTGAGCATCTGCTATGTGCTAGGCTGATTATAAGACCATGTGACAGGTGATGTCTTTCATTAGGTAGCACTGTGAGTCCGTACTTACTCAAAACTCAGAGGGTTATCTTACCTCAACTTTCTAGACTAGCAGGAGATGAGTATTAAGAAAAGACAAACAAACCCAAAATCAATGTCAGAGGGTGACAGACAGGTGACATACACCAAAAACCAAACCAAAATAAAAACTCCCTTTGCACCTCTGAGTCCCGCATCATTGGGAATTTCCCGGTGCTGTGGTCCGCCATGTCTCAATCTCTACTTGCTAAATGTTTACAATCCCAGAACGTCAGAGATGGGATGGAGACAGGAGAATCACAAATTCAAGGCCATCCTTAGCTACAGCTTAAGTTTTAAGTGAACCTGGGCCATGAGAGACAAAGAATTAGAAACAGTATTTTTCTTTTTGTCTTGTCTACCTGTCTTGTGTTAGTCGAACTTACATGACCCTAGTTGAAGAACCTAAGACAAGCAGTAAAAAAATATATATATATATATATATATTGTTTTCTTCTTATCATGTGTTGGCTTCATGCCCTCAGCCCTTCCGAGTCACCATCTCTGAAGTGAAAGAGTTCGAGTCTATAGTACAAAGATGTCAAGGAACTTCTAGTTCTAATGTCCCACGAGCTAGGAAAAAGAAAGATGCCACCCGAAAGATGGAAAAAGCCAATGAAACACTAGGGGCTGGCGAACATCAGACTCGAAAGTGCTCTGAATCCATGGGTAGGGTGTTGGGGGCACTAGGGGAGCATCTAGGACCCACACACACACCAAGTGTTCACGATGCTCCTGGATCCCCAGCTCAGGTGACTCCTGAGAAGGAGAAAGAACAGCCATGAGAAGTCAGACATATTGCACCTGGTAGCTGGATAATGACATCATGAAAATGGCTGCTCCAACTGCCTCAGGATCGAACTCCATGTGTCACAGAATCCATCAGATATGACAGAACTGAGAAGACATCCTTTCCAGGAGCAGCCACCCTAACTAGACCAATCTGTCTCCAGCTTGTTTACCTCACCCCTCATCCTACCACAAGTGCACACAGGCAAGTCTGTAGTACAACTTAGTTCAACTGGAGCACTATCCAGGGACGTTAGGCAGAACTCAGGCCAATCCCAGTGCCTGCAGGAAGAATTGCCATGGGGACTGAAGAACCCCAACTCCTCCAATGCCACAGCCTCCACTGCTACCCCTAAATTCTTGTCTCTTTCTACACATGTCTCTGGTCTTGCCCATATTCCAATCCCCACCCTGCCTTCTTATTTAAGTCAAAAAAAGGTTTAATTACGAGAGAGAGACAGACAGAGAGAGAGAGAGAGAGAGAGAGAGAGAGAGAGAGAGAGAGAGAGATATTGATTCCTAGTTCCGTTCTTTTAAAATCTCCTCAAATCACATTGACTCTTTTTGTGAACAGAGGATGAATTTGATAATACCATCAAAAAGATGGCCAGCACCATCTTAAGTGTGACATACACAAAAGATAGCATAAAATGTAAAAAGCTTCTCACATTCAATGTTTTGGTATCTTTTCACGGACTTGAATAAAACTCCTGATACGGATGTTACAGAGATGAGACCCACCAAGTGTCACACACTTGTCACCATTCTGTGACAAGCTCCAACTCTTTTTTAAAATCACATATCAATCTAAGAGACAGAGAGGAGTGAGAGTCCAATCATCTCCCAGTTCCTTAAAGAGAAGGAAACAGCATTTGTACAGGGAGAGCAGAGGCCACCTTTTTTGATGTACCAGCAGGAACATGTCTTATAAAGACAGCCATGGGACAAACACACAGTGTCTATGGATAAATGACTCCAACTGTGCAGAGGTAAACAGAAAAGCAGACAGAAGAATACAACCAACAGAGATGGAGCCAGGTGGAGAAAGAGTGTTTGTAGAGACAGAGTTTGTGAAAGTTGTGCTCTGAAAGTCAGGGATGGCCTTGTCCAGACAGTGGTGTCCCTTCTGTCTGGGCATGCCGTCCTCCCACTTAACCTCTGAACGAATCAGCAGAAAAACCAGAAGAACACTACAGAAGGTGGTCCATTGGTTTTCAAATGTCCATCTCTCTGACTGGTGGGTAAACATTTCAATAAAGAAAAAAAAAAGAAAGAAAAAAATGAGTCCCAAATTCAAATAAGTCAGTAAGAAGCTATTATGAAATAGTTAATATGCATTGCATCTCACATAACCTCCCTAATAACCCAGTGTGAAAGCTGGGTGTTATTAGTGACCCATTTTAAAATGAGGAAACTGTATGAGCCAAAAACACTGCAGAAGAAAGGGTTCAAGTACAGGGCAACCAGATTTTACGCCCTGTGTTCTTAACCTTAGTCTATGAAGGAACAAGAACACACGACACACAAAATCAGAAATATAAAAAGACAAATCTAAAATAAAGATTTCCCCAAAGCCATCCAAAATATAACACTGTATTGTACCGTGACATAATGCAATGCATTTTTCTACAATTATCCGTTTCAATAAAGTTTTTATTTGGTACAGCTCCATCCTATCTTCCCAAGTGTGTGCACTCACGTGTGCAGAGGCTGTATAATCTCTCTAGTTAGAGGAAGAATTGGCCACAGAGGACTGGCTGTTTTCTCTGTAAAGAGAGACTCCTGCTGTCCATCAGGCCTCTCTGGTCCGCTTTCCTGAAATGCTCACTCCTTCTGATAGCCGTAGAGCATCCGAGAACAGATGGTCAAGGGATGCATGTGGGTGAGGCAGCCATCCCGCACCCCCCACACCCCCCAAGTGTTTTCGTCACTAGAAAGCAAATAGATAGAAGTCGCTGGGGACGCAGAGAGTGAGAAGAGAGAGCTGGGTCTAAAAGACTCCAGAAGTAGGCAGTGGAACCTCCCCAGCACGTACTGTTGCCACCCTACCATGGACTCATTTCGGTCTGGCCTCTGGAGAGAACAACACTTCTCCACTAACACAGACTACTCCTGCATCGGTCCAAACAGGCTGATGAGGACCAGAAGTCACTGGTATCTGTCCCTGTTGTGGCATATATCACACCTGCCTTGTAACCAGTGTGGATGACACAGAGGGAAAGGGTGTGAGGATTGGCCCTGAGTGTCACAGACCTAAAAGACCAAGTGATGAAACAGACACTGGAAATGGGTAAAAATAAGTGGTTGATCTATAAACCCCAAACTGAAAAGATAGACTCAAGAATGGCATTTGGATCACCTTAGCGACGTCTACTTCACGGCATGTGGCATGCTCTACTCAATGCCAATCAATGCACACAGTATAACTGAGGTGTGCCATGTTCCCCTGCCTCTTACATCTCTAAAATGCTCTGCCCTACCTGCCTCCCTTCGCTGTCTGTGAGCTCACATTCCTCCAGCTACCATCTCTCACACTTACACCGCACTTTCTCCCCAGTAAGCCTTTTCTTCCAATAACCTAATAGTAGAACACAAAGCATGACAATTTTCCACTTGAATGTACCCTGTTTTGACTGGATTGAAAGGATGCTTGTTGGGTCTGGAGAGATACCTCAGCAGTTAAGCATGCACACTGCTCTTCCAGAGGACCGAAGTCTAGTTCCCAGCACCCACATCAGACAGCTCACAACCACCTGCAACTCCAGTTCTAGGGGATTGAATACTCTCTTCTGGACTCCATAAGCACCTGTGTATATACACGATACTCACACAAAGACACACATGTATGCATAATTAAAAAAAAAGAAAATACGTCTTTTTAAAGGAAGGAGGGTTTGTCTGTTTGTTTGCTTGAGTCTCAAGTGGCCCAGGCTTGTTTTCAATTCCTTATCTTTCTAATTTGGCCTGCCAGGTTCTGGAGTTACAACCACGCGTAGCTTAGCTCATAAAAGAGTAGGAAGCCAGTCTTATTAAGACTGTGTCTGTCTAGTTCATAGGAGATACTACACAAAGTAATGCAATAATCTACTCTATCTCAGAAGAAGAACAAATGATGATAATACAGGGCACACAGTTTTAGGCTTGAGAACTTTAACATCCCATGACATCAACGAGCACTGATATCACCGAAATCATGTTTAGAATAAGCACCTGCTGTATACCCACAGCTGTCTTCTAAGCACTGAGGAAGTCTTAGAGGCTGAGAGAAGACACAGAAGCACGTAAGAAAGTCTTATCTACAAAGCTCACACACTTCTTCACACCAGGCTGAAATAAGTTCTAAAGATCTGTCTCAGCTGGGCTTCCCACAAAGCCCTCCTGGAGTACAGTATTACTGTTGCTTTCCAATGATGCACCCACAGGTACAAAAAAATGTCTCTTACATAGACACATGAACATGTGTGTGTATATGAATATGCATATAGCGAACTTGTTTACAACAGCCAAAAACTACTACCAAGCCGAATGCCCGTCAACTGACTAGTAAAAACCAACTTAACTAAGTAAAAGGACAAACTGAGCATGCTCACAGAGCAGTGCAGGCAGATATGTAAGCGAGCCACAGTGATGGGAAGCAACAAAGATGAACTTAACAGTGAAAAAAAAAATAAGGCTCAGAAATGTATACACGGGGTCTGGTGCAGTTTTTATAAAATGCGAGGACAACTAAAATTAAATATATATTGTGCATGCCTTTTTAGGTATATGTTCTATATTTTTAAGCTGCCCATTTTAGGACGATATATAAATGGGGAAAAGTTTGAGTGGGAGGAAGAGGGAGAGGTGGGAAGAGAGATGTCCAGGATCCACAGGCTCACCTTAGGCCAACGAAGAAAGGTGTAGAAAGACCACTCTCTGGTCAGACCTAAGTTATTATCAAAAGCCTAGCTTTGTCTGGGGCTTGGGGAGGTCTGTGTGCCACCATAACATTGCCTAGTGTCACTCAGTATGCTATCACTGGAAGGCAGAGCCTCTGGAAAGGAAATAGCCATGTGATTGGAACCTTCATGAAAGGTATTGTGCGCTTATAAAACAAGATATTTGGGGAGCCCTTCCCAACTCACAATGTGAGGACACACACAAACATGCGCTCCAGATACACAATAATATTAAATAAATGATTTTTAAAGCCTTGTGGTGTCATTAACTATTGAAAACGCGCCTCAGAAAGCAACTGATCAAAGCCCCCACCCACCTCAGCCAGGTCTCCGACTTAAAGCAGCACCTTCCTCTATTGATTCTGCCCTCTACAGAGACTCTCTATACAACATAAAGCTTTTAGAAAAAAATGGGGCACTGTCCCTGAACCTTTGAGGACACAAAGGTTTCCCTCCACTTGCGGACTTCAAAATGTTCTTCAATCTAAGCAACTCTTCTTGAATTTTCCCTGTCTGGGTAAGTCCTGGACCAGCTTCCTTGTAAACGATCTTCCTGAGATCTTGCCAAAACATTTCTTCATCACCTATTTTCTTTGTCTAAAAAAAGATATAGATGTAGCAACTAACCTTTGTTCCTTGTCTTTCTTGTTTTCTTCAGGAGCCCTGTGTCCCTTAATATTGAACATTGGCTTCTTTGAGCCACCACTGCTGTTACACACTGATTTGGGGCTTGTACTGAAATCGTGAATTAATCACCATGAAGTGGAAAGTGAACGCTACAGACCTAACCTGTCCCTAAGCACAGTCTTCATTAGTTGACAGAGATCCTTCTAGTCAGCCCATTAGGACAACTGAGGCTATCACTATCCTAGAAGGGTCTCCATGTGTCACCATCCTTCTGGATTCCTAAGGTTCCCTGAAAGGGACACTATGCTCTTTTACCTTCTACTGTTCATAGCAGCTTCTGAAATAGGATCTTGGGCTCCTGAGGGTTATGCAGGAAGCCCCAATAACCAAAGGGACAGTGTGCATGTATCTCCTTGGTCACTGAGAACAGGGAGCTATTGATCCCGCAAGACCAAGGGAGAAAAAGTCAAAAGGACACAAACAGGAGAGAGTGAGCAGAAATGATCAGAAAGCACAAGCTCTAATCCCAGTGGCTGCCACACAACACATGGAGACATCTGTCCCCTCAGGGCAATCATGATATTTTCTTTCCAAGTTCATTCACTGGTTCTCCAACTACTTACTGGATCAAGTCCAAGTGCCTTCGGCCACACTGGGGCTCTTTAAATATTTCCCTGTAGCCTTTGCTTCAGGGCATGATCTGCTTTCTTTGGTTAAAGCTTCCCTTTGGTCAAGTCTCCCCAGGCTTCTTTGGCATTGAAATGACTGTGGTTCTAGAGTCAGGCACCCAGAGCCTGGCAGAGGCTCCAGCATCACTTGGATGCATTGACTATCCTTGCTTAGTTTCAGAGCTGTAAAACAGGAGCCTGAGAAATCGCTGTTTTGCATGGTTGACACATTATCACACAAAGATCAAATGAGCGAACACCTACAGAACGTGTGATCAGTACTTAGCTAGCAGCACACTCTTAATAAGTATAAGCCATTCTTACCACGCTTACTGTCCTAACTTGAAGAACCCTCTACAGCTTTTAAAGTCCTTCAGTTTTCCACACTCATCCCATACCTCTTTGTACTACAGCTTATCTTATACACGGCATCTTATCTCAACCAGGCTGCAAACTCCTTAAAGGTGAGGACCACCGCTGCCATACTTACCTTTGTCAACAACATGTCAAAACGTCTAAATGCAGGAATGCACGTACTCACACCCTCACAGCAATGAGAATCATGGTCTCCTTTGTCCAAAATTGCTTCGTTAATTTAATCATTTTTCCTACGTAAGGATCTTGACTAAAGGAATTGATTGCCCAGGGATATGTGAGCCTATCCCCTGCGCTCCACTGCCGACCCCCCACCCCGCCCCTTTAAGTCATGTTGGGTCTGCTGGCACACAATGTACAACCCTAGCACTTAAGAAGCAAAACAGCAGAAGGAGCAAGGCCAGTCTGAGGTACGTGATGAGTTCCAGACCAGTCTGGGCTTCAGAACTAGACCCTGTCTCAGTAAATCACTGGCAAATTTAAATGTTAAGTATGGTGTGTACAGATGGCTCATTGGATAAAACATTCGCAGCCACACCTGATAAACTGAGTTTAATTCCCAGGACTCACATACTGGAAGGAAAAACTGACAAGTTATCCTCTGATCTCTATATAAGCATGGATCTCCCCACCGCCATACCCTCCCCACACTAAATAAATGAAAAATTTTTTTTCATACATATCAGAGGCACTGAGAATTGAAGGAGACTACGTTGTTGATAAGAAATCTGTGTGCCACTGTGATAATATCTCACACAGTCTGACAAATCAAGGTGTGAAAATGGTCTCTGAAAGTCACAAAAGGTTCCTAAGAGACACAAATGATGAATTCCTGGCAGGCTGATAGAAATAGTTATCTGGTCTACCTTTGGAAGCTCCGGCCATAGAGGAATTGAGATGACAAAGACAAAGTGGATCTTCTTTAAGGTTCTGTCCACCTGCTGGGAAGAAAACCCCAATGGTGCCTAGCAACTGAGCACAAGATCACTGAGGCTGGCAAGGCACAGACAAATGAGGAAGAATCACAGCTCACAGATTATACAACCAGGAACCATCGCAGATAACAAACACAGAGGAATTATACTTCGGGTTAATATCAGCGATGAATACTGTATCTGAAGACTTTCTTGTAAGTTGAAAAAATATGACAATCAACAAAAGCTTCCACTGTGGACTTTGAAAAGTCTGCAAATGTTTAGTCTGACTATGGCTGGCTGTGTTTGGAGAAGGGCTGAGAGGGCTCCGTGTACATGTGAGAGTCTGAACTCTTCTTTCACATTCCCCTCTCAGTGCTGAGAAGACAAAGGCTGGGATCGTCAGTATACTTTCCTTCAATTATACAAGCATAATAAGCCATTTCATCTTTACTACAGAAAAGATTGAGACTCGACGCTACTGCTATTTGCTACTGCATTTAAATTAGATTTGATAAAGACCAGCTTTCTTATGGACCCTCCCTTCCCTTCACCAGCCACAGAAACATCCACGTGCGTGAGAAAATGCAGTGTTGAGTTTTAGACGCTCACTTCCTACTTCCTGGTTCTCACCCAAAGAAGAAGTATTACAAGTCACAAGAAAGGGGGGAAATGTCACTTTTACCCAGAAAGAATCAGGAAGTGCCCCAAATCCAAGAAGGAAGATGTGCTGAGAAATTAGGCTTTCTTCTCATAGGCACATAGAGTTGAGCCCTATGAGGCTGGTATCTTATGAAAGGAATCCTGGATGTCATTATTATTATTATTATTATTATTATTATTATTATTATTATTATATTAAATACCCAAGAGGGAAGTTGAATATTTAAATATCCAAGAGGTATAATTGATAAACAACTCAACAATGAATTAGCACAAAGATGACCATGGAGTGATGATGACTCTCTGCACTAAGCAAGGGAAAAGTTTGCTGACATAAATGACAGTCCAAACTCCACACAGCAAGTGCCACCTTCTCAGTTGACCTCAGCTCTCAGGCTCCCTTCTTGGAACCTCTCAGGGCATACTATGGAGAGGAGCAGCAGCCATGTCTAAGGTCATATTTACGTGACCCAGTGTGTTTCTCTGAGAGCCCTGATAGCAAACTGTGTTTTAATTTCACTATCTTCATGTGCAAGTTGAAACCTACAGACTACATTTTACTAGTTGACTCCTCTGTACCTTCTACATGTTACATGTGAACTCTAGGTAGTAATTAGATAATATGAAAAAATTACTGTCAGCTTTGTTAGTTGTAATGATAGCATTTTGTTTGTTTTTAAAGAATGTTAAAGACATATTTAAGTGTTTATAGGTGGAATTACAAGGGATTTATATAGCACTATAAAATAACAACTTGGTGGAAGGATGCAAAGGGTGGAAGGGCATAGGGCAAGATTAGTCACGCACCAGTAACTGTTAACGCTGAGTGAAGTGTGTCTATCATTCTTACTGCTTTTAAATATATGTGGAAATGTTTAATAAATGTTTTAAAACTAAATAGTAAAAATGTATTTGTCTCAGGATGGAAAATTTTCATTAGCAAAATACCACAGAGACAAAAAAGAAAAAAAAAAAAAAGATGTCTGGCCAACAAGATGGCTTCCATGGGGAGAAGTGCATGCCATCCAATTCTGACCGGATGAAGTTAATTCATGGAACCTACTTTAAAAATCAGGATGCAGTGGCTAGTGTGTGCAATTTTATTCCCAGCATCCCTACTGTAAGAGAGAAGGCAGAAGGTGACACAACAGGGAACTCTTGCATGCAGTACAGGAGCAGAAACAGTAAGAGAGACTCTGCCTCAAAAAAAAAAAAATGACCGGAAGGGGCCATGTGCATGCATACATGAGCAGGGGAGAAGAAAAAGAAGGGAGGGAGGGAGGGAGAGAGGGAGAGAGGGAAGGAACTGAGGGAACAGAGGGAGGGAGATAGATTACTAATATTTTTTTGTTGTTTGTAAGTGGAAAGAGGACATTTTGTCTACAAAATTTGTTCTCTAACTCCAAAAGTAAACAACAGCACACAAGGGTCCATATTCATTCATTCATTCATTCATTCACTCATTCATTCATTCTCTACCCACTCCCACAGCACACATATAGAAAACACACTAAATAAACCTTTTCTTAAGAAATAATAAATAAAACTAGATGCTCATTTGACTTATCAAAGAGCAACGATTCAAAAACCACCAGAGATGAGGTACCAGGGATTGTTAGAACTGATCTGTCTGCTGATAAGAAAAAGACCCAGTTGTCACCTGTTGTTGCTGTTTAGTTGTTGAAAGAGCTCTGAGTACATAAGATGCTAAGGCTGGTGTTGTGTCATTCTGCATTAACAGAGGCACAGGTAAAACTGATCTGTCACATCATTCCTAAACCTCCCTACATGGAGGACCGACATCCATTGACCACTCCTGACTCAGCTGGCAACGTCCATGATAGATGTCTGTCCTTCTGTCTGTCCATGAGGTAATGTGCATTCATTGAATTAATTACCAACTCTCTTCCTAAGAGACTGTTTCTAGCCAGGAAGCTTGAGGACACTGTGAAGTTATGTTATGAGACAGAATCTTACAAAAGAAAAGATGACATAAGAGGAGAAATAACAACTCGTTAGGGAATTTTTCTTGGGGCAATCTGTTTCTGAGTTTACTGTTTCTGAGTTTATAGTCTAGTGACATTTCTGGGAAAACAAACTCTAAATTCGGGCCCACAGTCTGCTCTAAGTTTCCTGAGATGCAAGGGGGACAGAAAGTAAAAGTCACACACTTAAAAAGAAGTCCTGAGATAGGCATGTTCCCTTCCTCTCTCCAGTCTGGGGCCACAAATTAATGAGAAATTCATGTGATCTAGTGAAATAGACATCAGACATCGCAGGCCCTAAAATGGTCACGGTCTGGGGTCACAAAAAAACTAAGTAAATCCAGTTAGTAAAATAATTGAGTTTATACTTTTTATCTTAGTTTAATAATATTTTAAGAGAAAACAATTAGCTGATACAATGAATGTAAACAAAAAATCATGCAGCAAAGATTTGCTCACTGGCCTGTGATCTGCCGTGGGTGGAATGGAACACCATGATCAGACGCTTCCATTCATACCTCCTGCTTCTCTGAGCATCCCACAGGTCACTAGATACATAACAGAAACAGACAAACAAACAAGAACCACAGAAGAAACGGCATGACATTTTAGAGAGTATAAATAGCTAACTTTAATTTTGTTTATGTTTGCTGAAAAGCTAGGAAAGACAGATTGCTCAGATAATCGAGAACAAAGAAAGCAGGACCAGGTATACCACTCAATATACAAGCTAAACAAAAACTACCCTAAAAAGTAAATACACCCAATAGGCTAGGGGGTGTTCCAGCTGCTACGGAGGCCAGATGGTGACAAATGGCCATCGTCGACACTTACATCCATGATAGGGACACCAGCCATATCTTTAATAGGAAGAAATCCATTTCCGAGGGATACAGGAAAGAATCTCCCACCAAGCTCTCTTTGCCAGTGCCACCAGGAAGCACTGACCAGACTACAGTGGCTTTAAAGTACCCCAACTTCCCATCTATCTACTTCAGGATCCAAAAGTAATCTGTGCCGTTCTTTGCCTTGTGTTTCTGAAGAGCTGAGACTTGAACCCAGAGCCCCAAGGATGCTTACAAGGGATGTAAAGCTCAGTTACATTCCCAGTTCTCAAAGACTTACATAAGGAGGAGAGCAAACAAAGATTGCAGTGGGGGGAGAAAGAGTAAAACCCTTAAACGAGCCTTCAGAGAAAAGAGTGTCTTCCCCGTGGCCATCCCCTGTCATGAGCAGTAACTGTCTGCTAAGGGTGTGAGAGTACAGATGTGGTCAGAGTATACAGGGGGAGGAGCCCACCAACGCCACTGGGATATGCTCTAATTAGGTTCTAAGCAGATCTCTCTGCTGCAGGAAGGTGAGACAGGGATAGGTAATCCTTCTAACAAGCACTTTGCTCTGGGCTCTTCCCCTTAAACAAGTCCTCAATGGAGGAAGTTTATCACTGGCTGCAAGAAAAATCAACCCAGAGTACTTCCTGTCCTGACTGAGCATATAATATGGACCCTAGAGGGTGACGTCAGGGGCTGCACAAAGGGAGGGAGAGGTTCTTAGCCAAAAATCAAGCAAGCAAAAATCCTCTACTACCAGAAGCAGCTTAGAAAGGGCGCAGGGGAATAGGGGAGACACAGAAGACAAAATGCTTGCTAGGTGTGCTGGTTCATGATTATAAGCCCAGAATTTGGAAGGCTGAGGCAAATGGACTCCTATGAAATGAAGGCCAGCCTGGGCTACTGACAACCATATGTACCTGCTGTGGTACACAAACAAATACACACACACACACACACACACACACACACACACACGACTAAAGAAAAAGTACAGAAAAGGGGTGAAAAGGCAGCTAATTCAGAGTGCTTGCCTAGAATGCACAATGCCCTGGTCTGAGCCATGGTATTACATAAACCAGCCATGGAAGTGAACATCTCTAATTCCAGCACTCAGGCAGCAGTGGCAAGAGATTCAGAAGTTCAATGTCATCCTCAGCTACATTCAAGGCCAGCCTGGGCTACATGAGACCCCGTCTCAAAAGGAAACATAAACAAAAACCCAATAATGGTAGATTATATGTTAAGTTAGTTTTTAGTTTATTATTCCTAAGTTTGAATTAAGTTGATGGATCGCCTCTGAAAACATAATTTCTTTATTTCTACAAGAACCATCGCAGTGCAAGGTTTTTTGAGTCATAACTAAGATGACCTGGATGTTCCTTAGAAGAAAGGTATGAAAGATTAAAACTTCACCCACATCCTTACAGAGGTCAAAACGCCCTTACAGCCAGAGAACTGGAAGGCTCATCTCTCAACTTTACAAATAAACTAGAAGACCGGGAAATAGCTTAGCCAAGGCTTGATTCCCTGCCATGCTAACAGCACTGCGCTAATGTCAAAGAAACAGAGACCCTGGTACACTCGGAAGAGTACCTCAGTGAGGAGGTGTGTGTTAACACTGAAGGTGTCAGAATGATGGAGGCCAGCAGAAGTGTGAGCTGCTCATCGGAGCCTTAGCTTGCTTCCTACGGCTGTGATAAAACACTGATCAACTTGAAGACAAAGGGTTTATTTGGTTTACAGGTTACAGTCAGTCAGTCACTTGAGCACATCATTCAGAGTCACAAAGGCAGGAATTCAAATCAGAACTTGACTCAAGCAGGCAAGAATCCTGAGGCAGAAACTAAACAAAGGCCATGGAGAAGCACTGCTTTCAACACCCCAGGACCACACCCCTAGTAATGGTACCTCTCACAGGAAGCTGAGCTCTTCTATACTGATCAACCAGGAGAATGCCCCCTAGGCCTGCCTAGGGGCCAATCTGATGAGAACACTTTCTTAATTGAGGCTCTCTCTTATCAAATGGCACTGGCTCCTGTCAAGCTGACAACAAAACAACAACCAGAAACACCCAATACAACTTGCAAGTCTGCATGTAAGAGCTGCCTGTCGCTCTCACTTTGACAGGTGGCCTGTGAAAGACACAAAGCATCAGACGTCATGTACTTTTTCTAAATGTGCCATCTCCCGAAGGGAAGAGAAAGGAGAGTGACAGGAATGGTCAGGTCCCACAGTGGCCCCGTTTTTAAAAGCACCTATTTATAGGCTTCAGAGGCATCAAGGCCATTTAACATGCTAGTGTGAACTTGGTAGCAAGTCTGTCCAGAAGGGGAGAAAATGAGTGTCTCCTGGGCTAGGGGACCTAGGCAGAAAGAGAACCTGTGGGGAAAAAGTCATGTTCTTCTTCATTCAATCCTTCACTCATTCACAAAGTACTCTACCTTACTCCAACAAGAAGAATACACACCATTACCCACCTTTTATCTCAACAGACTCAAAGACCTGGGTAAGGAAAAACTGATGTTTACGCTGGCTCTTTCCTTCCTACACATTCATCAGATTGTCTTAAAGTTCTTAATCCTATGTGTGTGCACATGCACATGTGAGTACACACAGACACACACACTCACACTCACACACACACACTCACAAAGCCAGAACATGACTTTCCACTCAGGTGACATTAATACCTGTGCTAATTTTGCATATGCTCTTTCCTGGATCACGAGGTTCCTATTATCTCAGAATTCTTCTCTGAGGCTGTTTCCTGGTAAACTTAGCATTTGAAGCAGTAGACTAGGGAGTGAGGCCCTTCCTCGTGAGGACAGCATGAACTAGTCCCCCGAGGCTTGGAAAACATGAAGCAGAACAAGGAAGAACCCATCAGTTATGGCCTTTTCCCTCCTGCTCCACAGTTCGAGCTGGGATAGCCCATCTCATCTGCTAGGTCCCAGCAACCTGAGTAACCAGGCCATTAGACTGTGACTGAAATCATACAACGGGGCAGCTGCCTGAAGACAACAGAAGATCACAGGACACACCCCCTTATCCTCCACATCATGTGAGCTAATACATCTTAATTAATTCATTGATGTATGAATCAATAGCATAAAATTTACTGGTTATCTTTCTCTGTAGAACCTCAATACAACGATGCATATCGTTCTCTTTTAAATGAACAAGATACAGTCAGAACAGAAAGAGCAATCCTAAGATAATCAGAAACTATTCTCTCTACAGGGGGACAGGAAGCAAGGATGAAGTAGGTACCACCATGTGAACTGAAGAAAACAGGCAGAAAACAACTATCTTGAGCTTTGGTCACTAATGAAACCATGCCCTGACTGTACCGAGCTCCAGATTAAATGCATGTACATCTTCCCTGACCTCAACAGATTTTATTATCTGAGGTAGTAGTAGATCAGTAGCCATGACCAAATGTCATCACACTGGCATTAAGACTGGAATTGGGTATGCCAGGATATCCTCAAAGGACCTCTAAACACCTTCCCTTTTACATTTGTTTCCTTGATTGAGTCCTTGTAATAACAATGTGACAGGTATGGTGCTTGGCCATTCAAAGTCCTTGTTGGTTAATTAAACAGCGAGTACATGGTGCACACTGGCATAGATCCTGGCATAAGTAAATGAGGCCTGAAAAACGGAGGGAAACACCACAGAGGGTAAGGGGGAACCTCCTTACCAGAGGAGGTCAGGCAGGGCGGAAGCCACTGCCCTGAGATATACAGATGTCTGCCAGAGAGATTTCGGTGGAAGTTCTTGGCCTAGACTCTTCCATGCTACCATCCTCATTTTGCAGTTAGGAAACAGGAAGTTCCATGAAAGGAGAAGTTTCATGACGTTAAACTAGTTCTCTAAGGGCAAATGGCACTAGCTTGGCCATGTTCCACAGCCAGCCTCTTAAACCAGAGGCCCTTCACTTCTCCTTGTGCCATGGTTAATCTTGATCATCAAATTGGCAGTGCTCAGAAACACCTGGAAGACATCTAAGCACATCTTCAGGTGCACCTGTGAGGTCGAGTCTCTAGGGAGCATCAGCTTGAAGAGAAAATCCATCCTGGATTCAGGCAGCAACATCCCAAAGGCTGTGGGCCCTAACGGAATGAAAGAGGGGGAAACAGAAGTAGCTAACCCCGCATTCTTGCTCTCTGGTTCCCAGCTACAGCAATCCAAATTGTTCTGCCCTGTCACACAGTTCCAACCGAGACGGACTGACACTTCTGAAACCCCAGGCCCTAACAAACATTTCTTCCCTCAAGTTTTTTATGTCAAGTATTTGTCACAGTGACACTGGTAGTTTCAATACCTAGCACATCACAGGAATTCCTTGAGTGTTTGTCCAACTAAACTCTGTCACTAGGCTACTTTACACAGCCCATGTTCTTCTGGCTACATTCTGGACCACAAAACAAGAAGGATTCAGAATAACTGGCATATATCTAAAGAAACAGTCTCTGGGTAGGTCTCTGCGTGGGGCTGTCCTAAGTGGTCAAAGGCAGTATGGATGTATGAATGCCCATATGTACATATGTATTTATGTGGGTATGTTCTACTACTCAGGACAGGAAGTAACTTGGGGGTTTTAGTTCTGGTTCTACTCAGATTTACAGTTATAGGCAGAGAGAGGGAGCAAGGAAGAGGGACGACAAAGCAGGAGGGAGAGAGCCAGTCCCATACATCTTCCTCTCCCCTTTCAGAGGCAGCAGCCGGAATTGATCTGTGATCTGTTTCCCTGTCTTACAGAACCAAGCTGGGAGCCACTGTGTGCTTGTAGCGGGGAGAAGCAAATGATAAGAAAGACCTTCCTTCAGTCGATTTGGTCAGCGCTTAACAAGAAGCAGAAACTTGGTCTGAGAACCACACTGGTGTCTCTCATGGACAACTCAAGAATCTGAATTCACAACTGAAATTGTAAAACTACATACACACCATGTCTCTCTGTAGAAGGAAACTTCTAAAGTTCCCACTATAGGTGGCCTTGCTGCAAACAGGCTTTACCCTCATGAACATCTATCTGAGCTGAGTCCTGGAGCCCAAGACAGCATCATCCTCAGAGCCGCACGACATCTGTAATTTTTACCATGTTCTCTTTTATTTGACTTGGTGTGGTGTGTGAGTGTGTATACCCACGTGTGCCTTGGAGGTGGGACTCACGTGCCATTGCATACATCTAAAGGGCAGAGGGCAATGCTGTGGAGTTGGCTCTTTCCTTCCTCCTTTACGTGGGCTCTGGGGATTGAACTCGGGTCATGAGGCTTACACAGCAAGCCCCTTTACCCGATTAACCATCATATCAGTCCCCATAATCTGTTTTAGACACGCTCATTCTTTCAACAAATATATATATGAAAAACTGGTTTTATGTCTAATTTTGTGTCTATAAGCACAAAACCAAAATGGATCTTGACCTGATAGGATCACACAAAGGAGTAGAAGTAAGATACTAAAAAAGAATGTGCTAGAAGCTTCAAACTGAGTGCTATAGACAGCATGTAAGAAGGGTATCTGGGCCAGTTGTGGTGATGCATGCTTGCAATTTCACAACTCAGGAAGCTAAGTCAGAAGGATGGTGAGTTCAAGTCTAGCCTGGAGTATGTGAGGAGACCCTGCCTATGAACGTGGCTTCTCCCAAGGCTCAAACAGGAGGGTTTCTTGAGTTCAAGACATGCCTGGACTATAGAGTGAGTTCGAAACCAGACTAGACAACATAGCAAGATAATGTCTCGAAATAAAGCAATAGGGGACAGTGGAAGAGACTAAAGATACTGCTCAGTGACTGAGAATTTGCTCAGTATATGCAACTCCTAAGTTCAATTCTCAGTACCAGAAACAAAATGGGGGCGAGGGGAATGCAGACTCTTGGGAGATAAGACCTAGAAACGGGCAGTCACTTGAGAGAAGACAAGACAGAAGGGCCCCACAGAACGGCACATGCAAATTCCAGGAGATGGGTCTTCATGGACAGCTGGCATGAGCAAAGGCGGTCCGAGGGAAAGAGATGAGAAGCAGAGCCAGAGAAGTGAGTAGAAATATGAGGCTGAGCAGCCTTTCCAGGACTTGAACCATAGTGTAGGAGGGAACGAAGACAGACTGCAGGCAACAATGCCAAGGGTTAGGGAGGCGTTTCTCTGTTGAGACTAGACTGAGGAAAAGATGTCAGATTCTTGTGCCGTCTCATTATCTTCTGTGACAGCTCACCACCCAATCTCTGTATGCAGTCACCTCCAAAGGCATTACCTAGGATGAGACCCTTCCACACTAATGGGGAAAGTGGCATGGACAGGGGCTATAGACCAGCGAGAAAACATAAGGCAAGGATTGAGATGTGGACCTGCAACTTCCCTTCAGTGGTGTGAGCTTATCAGCAGTGTTTCATTATTTCTACTCTTTGGGGGAAATAATCCAAACCTTATTTTATATTAACACCTCCTTTGGCAGTATACTATATAGACACTACCCAGTAGCTAACTAGAGAATACATCATGAAGCTTAAAAGGATTGGCATGTGTAGACAGTCCACACTAGGTGGCACACAATTCTGTATGTGTGTATTACCAAAACGTAAAGGATTCTCAGGATCCCCTTTTCTTTCCTTCCTTCCTTCCTTTCCTTCTGAACTTTATAATAGAATGCAAAGGGTGATCTCTACAAGTCTTCAAATGTTTTCTGGGCAATTCTGAAATCAGTGATACTTGGGAAGTGTATATAAGTTCAAGGGCAATAAAAAAAAAGTCCGGGGGCTGGAGAAATGGTCCCATGGGTAAAGTGACCACTGCATATGCAAGAGGACCTGTGTTCAAATTCCCAGTATTGACAGAAAAGCTGAACATGGTAGTACACACCTGTGACCCACAGCTGGGAAGGGAAGACAGGCAGCTCTTCCAGACTCACTGGTCAGCCAGTCTAGCTGAAACAGCAAGCCACTGTTCAGTGAGAGACCTTGTGTCAAAAAAAAAAAAAAAAGGTGGAGTGAAAGAGAAAGAGACTCCACATTTACCTCTGGCCTCCACACACAGCAAGTGTTCCTCAGAGACACAGACATGCACACATGCACACACACCCAAGCACACATACGCATACACACTCACACACCTATCTATAAACCACACACACATACACCTACCTATAAACTACACGGTCAGTCTTCCTGCTGCTGTTCACCCTGCTTGTGATAATAAACTTTTGAAGTTTGGAGAATGAGACCCCATCAATTTGCTACATCTCCAACTACTTACAAACATATACACGTAAGAGGCTTCGCTGGTCCCATGAGCTGATGAGGAGCCAGCTCTGCCTACCCAAACCACAGCACATTAAGTATCTTTAATAAACAATGACTGGGGGCTATAACCATCACTAGGTGATCAACAAGTCCCTACCTTCCCTTAGGAAGCAAGGATTTGGTTGATTCAGAAACAGGCCCCATAAGCATCTACTCCTTCAGGTCCCTGCCACCCCAACCACAGAACAAGCTTTCCTTGAAAAGAAGATCAGAAAACAGCTGTCTCTCAAACGCAAGACTGAACAATTGGGTCACGATGGGAAACCACCAAAAACAAACCTACAAAATCCCCTGGGCTCTGACCACACTGCACAGTTGGGAAGGGTCACACATGGGGCTGAGCAGAGAAAATTCTCAGGTTCTTTTTGCATAGACTCAGAGCAAAAGACACATAACGTTCTCTAAGGACAGTAGACCCTTGAGGGAAGTATCAGTTCTATAATTTTCGACCTTGGAGATTGGGCACCCCTTAATGAACACTTCACATAAAAGAAATAGCGGTTGCATTTTAACTTTCAGAGATAGATGTCCCTTCATAGGTCATAGGCCAGCCATCTGCTCCCTGGCTCAGAATCTCTGCTTTCCCTCTTCTTCCACACATCCATCTGAACATCCTCTGTCAGTTTATAAGTTGTGTCCCGTAGCCTGTGGAATTCATAAGCAAGAACTTCTCAAAATCCCAGGCAGGACAGGAAGGAAGCAAGCGATCTGGCCACGCGCACAGGCTGGTCTTTATTGTTAGCTGAATTCCGTGCATTGTTTGCTGGAGTAGTCTGCCTGTCCCAAGGTACAGGCCAAGGATGTGTCCAATATGCATCACTCTATGTACTTTAGAGAAAGGCAGCGAGTGAGTAGACACTGCTCTAGAGAAAACTGTCTGTGAGAGGCCAGCACTAGTAGAAGTACACCTGCTAGGAGCTAACTTCACGACTCATCTAAGTCCTGTCCCTTAAACTCTGTCAATCTGCTCCTTAAACTTCACTGAGATCATCCTCTCCACACTAGGACTGAGCCTGGATGAAATGAAGTAAAGAAACCATCAATTCTAGCATGAGTCACTGGCATCATCAGCCAAGTTCAAACACAGGCCCATTAGCTCCCCGCTCCCCAAGAAAACACAGTAAGATGTACCAATGAGCCACGCTCCCTTACGAGGAATGTGTTTATGGATTTACAACTATACTATTTGGAGGGATGGGGCTCCTAGAGGAATGCATCGACCCAGCCAGCATAGCTTCTTTAATCACGACTTCAAGGATAGTTCACATATGAACTCTGAATGACCTTTTGAAGTCCAAGGGTTAGGCCTGTTGCTGTCTTCTTTCTTTATATAAGAGTTCTCCTTTCCACTGCCCCCCTTGTTTTGGTTTCCTTTTTGTTGCTGTGACAAAATACTCTGGCATAAAGCAACTTAGGAGAGAAGGGGTTTATTTTAGCTCACAATCCCAGGATGCTGGGAAGCCATGGCAACAGGAGCTTGGGATCGTCCGTACATCACAACCACAGTGGAGGACGGAGAGAATACGAATGCGCGTGTACTTAGTGCTCAGCTAGCTTTCTCTCTACCCTTACACAGTCCAGGGCCTAAAACCCAGGAACAATACGACCCATTTTCAAGGCATATCTTCCAATTAAGATGATCAAGACCAAAGCAGTCTCGACCTGATCTAGGTAATCCCTCACTGAAAGTCTCTTTCCAGGTGACTCTTCACTATATCAAGTTGAAAATTGACACCCCACCCCCCTTCTCATCTAGAGCATCTGCTCGGCCTCTGGAGTGCATTTTCCCAAAAGTGATTGCCTGTGGAAACCCAAACCTTTCTTCAATTCAAGCCTGCAGTCAATTCTCCCCTGCATCAGCCCCCTGTCTGTAGTCTTTTCTTCCTTGTGTACATCCCCAAACTGGTTCCCAGCCGAGTCAACTCATCTCACATCCTGCCACCAAATCCCCTCCTCCTCCACCGCACCCACCTGCTCTGTGAGCTGCCCCTTCCGCAGTCTGGATCGACACCTTCATTCACACACCCTCAGAACACCACAGTTTGGCACCACCAGGCCACAGATGGCCCTGCTGCAACTAAACACCCAGCCCCACTGAACTGCTCTCCCTTTTCCCTTCTGTCCCTGAAAGCTCAAGTTCAAGGTTAAGAAGAAGGGACAGATTTTAGGAGAATGGAAGGTCATCCAGTGACAAAACCAAGAGATGGCCTAGGGTCCCATGCATCATGCAGCCTTGCCACAAAAGTCAGATGGCTAACACTGTCACTCCTGGCATTCAGTGAAGGGTTCTCCATCCACCAATTCCTCTGGACTTTTCTAACATGCTTGTCATCACCTTCCTTTTTGCAACCCGAGGACACTGTGCTGTCCATCAGAAGCTGAATACTGTTGCATGGTTCTTTTTTGGAAGACTTGGTACCTGGACAATATCAAGTATTTCATGCCAGTGGCCTCATTATTATATTAAAATGGGGTGGGGAGCAGTAAGGTAGCTATCTGCCACAGAGAGCATATCGTCTGGGCTCTCCTAATAATGTCTTCAACTCCTTTAGCTCTGCATTCTGGTGAACAGCCCTGTATATCATACACAGGCTTTGTTTCACCCCATTAACAGAGGACAACTGTATTTTCCATATGAGTCTGAATTCCCATGCTACTTAACTGTTATGCTGTCAGGCTAACGAAGCTGAAGGGGGGAGGTTGGCAAGAGCGTAGATCACCTTCATGTACAGATATTTGTGGTTTTATTTTTCCTTCCGCCAGCTTGCCTCTCTGTTTCAATTGCTTACCATCTGCCTTTCAACAATCTAAGTGCGAGCAGATAGATTTTATTTGGAGGATGAAATGGCTTGGGCTCATCCTGGAAAAGCATTTTCATATACTGGCGTTCAGGGGCATCTTGGGCTTAATAGGCTTGACGGGTGATTCCGTTTGGTTGGAAGTTGGTTTAGTCCCTTAGTCGGAATACACTGTCAAAAGGCCTCATGATCACATTTATCAATGGAACAAACAGGAAAGTAGTGAGGTCAAAACTCGTAGGTCACCCAAAAATGAGCCTGGAGTGGCCCACAGCAGGGCAGGTGCCAGGGCAGAAAAGTGAGTGTTATTGTATAAACATTGTATTTCCTCCTTCACCATCTTTTAAGGTTAAAAAAAAAAGAAAAGAAATACTTTGCATGAAGCTTGCTGACTGTGGTTTTCTTTACATGAACCATAACCTGTAATTGAAACGCAGATTCATTCAATCAGTTCACCAAGAAGAGTCATATGATTTGTAGACCTATAATCTCCATACCTGGAAAGCTGAAGCAGGAATGTTTAAAGCCAGCCTGGGCTACAAAGTTAGATCCTGCCTCCAAAGAGAGAAGGGGTCAGAGGGGAAATGAAGAGGAAGAGAAGGGGGAAGAAGAGGAAGAGGAAGAAGAGGAGGAAGAAGAGGAGGAAAGAGAAAGAAAGGTAATATGGTTTGAACTGATCTGTAATTCAGAGATCACAATCTCAACTAAAGACTACTGAGCCTCAAGTCAATGAGCTGGCCACGTCAGAAAACGTGAGTTCTAGTTCAAACAGGGTAACTGTGCCATGGAATCCTGCACACATCAATTCACTGAGCTGTTTGACATGGGTTTGAAATTCCTCCAAATTCAGCTGCAAATGCCTAGTTACTGTAATAATTATCTTGTAATTTACAAACATGTAGCAGTCAGAACTGATTAGACAAATGTCATGAAGCTACTTGTAGACAACCCTTCACCACTGGGGCAGGAAACCCAAAGCACTCTACAGCAAACCTAGGACTGATCCCAGAGGTGACATAAATGGGCTGCCACCCTGGTCCACCAAAGAGCCAGGCAGACAAGGAAAAACAACAAAGTCTCTTGACCACCCAACTATTAATACATCCATTATATATCTATTAAAGTTTATACCTATTAATATATTATTAATAACATATATTATATATATACTATATAGATAGTGCCAGGCTTGGTGGTATATGACTTTAATCCCAATACAGAAAGACACACGCACACAAACACACACACACACGCATATACAGCTATGCATGGTTTTAATAAAACAATAGTGGCTCTTCATTGCAAATGAATAGACTCAGAGAGGAGTATTTTAAAAACCCTACATGGCAAATTTCTACATGTAAAGCTTATAGAAAGTATCTGCCTTGGTCTTAAAACTGCTCCTAAAAGCCATCTCCCTAACTCTTCTCTCACATTCTGTTTCCATTCCTAAAATGACAGCATGCTAAAGCAGGAGAGGAGCAAGCAACTTTCCTCCATCTCTCTCCGTCGACGCTGAGAGCAGGGTACACCACATCAATAAGTAATGAAGGGTCAGTGACCGGCTACCTCGGGAAAAGTGTGATGAGGGAAGCTGATGTCCAGAAATGCCATTTTACTACGTAAATCCGGCCAATACACATTATAAAGTCCCTGTTAGACGAATGCCACACAGTAACCCATCGGAAACATTAGATCTCTAAGAGCCAGTGGCATAGCTCAGTGGTTAACGCCTTCCATAGTCAAGGCTCTAAGTTTGACCCCAAGCATTGGAGGTAAAAGAATCATACAAATCGAGGATTCAAGATATACGCCCGTAATCCTAAAGCATTCAGGAGGCAGAGGTGGAAGACTGTAGCTGCTCTACCTACCAAGTCCCAGACCAGGCAGGAACTCACAATGACACCTTGTCTTAACACAAAAACAAAGCAACAAAAGCTAAACACCTACAAATGACTAATTGTGAAGATTTCGACAATTAGCTCCTAACGCCATTATCTGGAAGACAAGTACAGTAGTTAAAACTGAATTTCTCACCAAAACCAAACAAGAGTCACATGATAAACTCAGCTACAAAAAAAAAAAAAAAGTAACTTGTAAACTGTAACGCTAAAAATCACACGAACCTTTTCTCAAGTATGATAAATTTATTATGGCACTAAAAGCTGTCCCCCAAACCCAGTATAACGGTTATAGTAAAGAGTATCTTTATTTTGGAAAGGCATGCTTGATATATAATATCACAATTATGTCCACTTATCAAAGTCGGGCGATCAAAGATGACTTAATCTCTAATGAGGAAGAGAATTGGTGTGTTCTCATCAAAAAAGGAGTTCACCAGGAAAGAGAAAACAATGAAGGCAGAAGGCGGGATGACGGCTTTGGGTGGGATGACATCATTTGGGAAAGGAGTGTGACTGAGGCAGAACCTTCCAATCGCAGAAGGGACAAGCAGGGGACAGGATAGTGAATGGCTGAGGACACAGAAGGCCTTGGGGTGCTGCAGACTCCCGTGTTTTGGAGAAATCTTTCTGCTTGTGGTTTACCAGTCACACGGGATGGGCCAGAGGTCAATGGTATCTATTTGGGGAATATGGATGAATGCACAATGCAAAGAAGGAGAAACAAAATTATTTTTGCATTAACGAAGAAAAGAAAGGCTCCAGCAGGCATGGAACAGGAGAGGTGGCTCCTGAGAGACAAGGGAGCCGAGGGGCTGAAGTGGGAGGAGGAAAAGGATGGGAGAGTTAGGGAGCTGAGTGGTAAAAAGCTACGAAAGCTAATAATAGAGACAGAAGGAAGCACTGTGCCACGGGAGATAGATACGAAGGAAGACAGCGGCGGTCTGGGATTCACTGGTAACCATCCCTCTGCACCAGACACTCCACAGCCTGGCCCTTATACAAAACAGTAAAGTCCATCCATGCCCCTCACTTCTCCCTCAGCTCCTTTTAGACCAGACTTCCTAGCTACTTACCAAGACCAATCTGAGGCCGGCAATTACAGGCTGTATAGTGAGAGGATCCCCCGACGACCCAGGATATGTGAACCATATATTGATGTTCCAGACATGCATGAACATGGTGTGTGGTATAGGAACTAAAGCAAAGCCCAGGCAAGGGAGGCGTGATTGGAAACATCTTAAGAGGTGAGCACACACACACACACACACTGTGTGTGTGTGTGTGTGTTTGTGTGGTGTGTTTACCAGAAGTAGCATACCTAGTTGGGCAATTGTGCAATGATATCTAGTACAGAGGCATGCATTCGTATGTTTGAGTAGTGTGTGGTATGGTATGTTTGTGTGTGGTGTGTTTGTATGTATGTATGTGCTGTGTGTATGTGTATGTGTGTCTGTGTCTCTGTGTATGTGTTTATAGTGCATTTGTGTGTATGGTGTTTTTGTGTGTGTATAGTGTGTTTGTGGTGTGTGTGTGTGTGTGTGTATGTATGTGTATGTATGTGTCTGTGTGATGTGTGTGTTTACCAGAGGTAACACACCTGGTTAGGCAATTGTGCAATTATACCATAGGGGATGGGTTCCTTCCTGATCTCAGACTCTGCCCTGAAGCATGAGGCTTAAGTATTCTGCAACTTGCTGCAAAAGAAAGACAAACACACTAACTACCTTCTCAGCACCAGCAAGGGAGCATAAAAGGAGGCAATCCGGGAAAGACCCTTGGCACAGGTGGTGTCTTTGGTAACTGGTGTAATGCAGAAGACTGCTGGTACTGAGGCTTTAAAAGGGAGAAAGAAGAAAGGCAATCAAGAGGCCCTTCACCACATCCTAAGTACAGAGTTAACTCTTGCTAGGGTCAGGAGACAGAAGGGTGATCCCTCTGGGAGTGGCATAGGATACTTGATATTCTCTTTGTAGTCAGCAACTAATTACAAACAGGGTCCACCCGAGCCAAAGAAAGAAAAAGAAAGGGGTCCGACCAAACAAATGTTACCTTTGTTCTCATATGCAGAATCTAAATATATAATGTAGTGTGTATACATGTATATCATATCTATTACATATATATGAAAACAGAAGAAGGGCTATTTGGGGCAGGAGGGGACCAACAAGAGCTGAGTGGAAATATTACAATAAAACTTGTTAACTAAAAAGAAAAAAAAACATTAAAAAAGAGGTCCTGAACTCTCCCTTCTAAGGCAGATCAATTGTAAAGCAGCTTCAAGAGAATCTGTATCAATTCCAGTCAATGGGGTTCAAAAGTTTGTTGCAAGAACTAAGATGGCAAATTGCCACAGAACTAAACCTCAAGATGAGGCTGTGCCTTATTAGTGGGAACAAACGCTAGGTCTCACGTGCTGCGCCCTGGGTCTCCCTGCTGCCTGACCACTGTGCTGGGTGAGAGTGGAAGTGGAGGGAAACAGCCTTGGAAGTTAAGGCAGTGAGCCAGGCTTTCAGCAATGCCTGGGACAAGGATCTAGAGAGCACCATGCTGTGAAAGCACGAGGGGTACCAAGACCTTGTCCACATGTCCTCAGGAGCCACCTTCTCCCTTGGCAGCTTTGGAAGTATATACTTTCACATCTGCACATGAGTTTAGAATTCTCTTCTCTCAGAGTGGCCAAATGGCACGTTCTGCCATGCGACTGGGTGCAGGAACCTCATCTGAATCCATGTGAGAGACACAAGGCAATCCCGACTCCCTGAGCAGATCGACAGATGAAGCAAAGCAGTATGGAGACCTACTCACCTGTAGCCAAGGTGAGGTGAAGCAAGGTGAGGTGAAGGGCAGCGGGGCCGGCAGGCAGCTGCAGTGTGAGTCTGGGAGAGAGTCCCTGGCAGGTGATCAGGAAAAACTGGCACGGTTTGAGCGGGAACTGTACAAGGATCTGTGCTGGGGTCGGGTTGGGTTCAGGAAGTTGGAACTTCTCCCACAGCTTAATGGTCTATTTCCCAGCTATCGGTCCATCAATGGCAACCAGAAAAAAGAAAAGACGAGTCTTTCTGGGCTCGTGTGGAAGGTTCAGGGTCTATTGGAACTGCTTCCACATGGTCAACTTCACTTATATAAAATCCTACTGAGGAGACAAATAACCAGAAAACACCAGAGAATCCGCTGTATGAGCCAACACTGTAGTGTTGCCCTTCACACACAGAAATGTTGAGGCTGCCTGCCCCATGAAGGAGACAAAAATATTTTCCCAGTGCTGTGGAACCTGAGTCATTCTCACAGGTTGGTCTCTGAGGCACTGCCATGGAACTAAGAGAGTGACGAAGACCCCCACCTCTTGGTAGCAATGCCAGCACTGAAGGAAACATGGGCTTTAGAGAAGGCTGAGAAGAGCCCACCCAGGGGCAAGGGCAGTGCCATACTCTCCTTCAAAAGGCAATGGCAAACTTCACAGAAGGTTCCAGGTTATCGGTGCTGACCAATTAGCGAGGGAACAAGCTGGAGGAACAGGTCGTCAAGTTCCCCTGGGAGAGCCTCCCAGCCAGCTCCAGCTAGACTGCAGAGGATCATGAAAAAGAGCCGTTAGCTCTTTGGTCCAGACCCAGTCCACCTATGCCACAGCAGAGGATGATAGAATACCAGCCGACTCGTCTAAGGCGTCCAGCTACATCTGGTGCAGGCAGCCTACGGACTCCTGGGCTTCTTCTCAGGCTATGCTCCTCTACAAAAGGTGGGCTCAAAGAGAAAAAGTACGAATGGACGTTTGTTGTGTATCCTGGGGCTGGATTATGTTCTGTTTGCCCTGTGGTCTTCCACGGGGCTTCCCCAGAATTATTTCCGCCTTCTAGCTACAAGAATTTCCTCAGGACTTCAACAGTACAAAGACTTCATGTTTCACACCACAAAGCCCAGCATCCACTTAATAGAAACTAAGTAGATACTAGCTGGCTTCAGAAAATTCATTCAAAACCAGGGACACATGGCTTAGTTGCTGAAGTACCTGCCTAGCATGCATAAAGCCCTGGGTTCAACCCCCAGCCCTCACAAACTGTGTGAGGTGGCACCGACCTATAATCCCAGAACTGGCATATAGAATCAAGAGAATCTTAAATTCAAGGTCATCTTTAGTATATGGTTAGTTTGAGGCCAGCCTGGGTTACACAAGACCCTGTCTCCCCTCCACCTCCCCAAATGGTTTTTTGATTCAAGGTGCCTGCCTCCCTTCTAGGAACCATGTTGGAAACAGAAAATATAAGAATGAGTCCATTAGATTCCTGCTCTGTCTGGGCTTTTTAGACCATGGAGAATAATAAGCCAGTCATCTATAACCAGATCACTGCCAATCACAAAAGGCAAACTCAATGATCTGTGGGAATGCTGTGCGTGGCACCCACAGTGAAGGCTTTGAAAAACAGGCTTCGGATACCAAGAAGGCTGCCAGGGAGAGAGAGGATCAGGGGAAGATTCCAGACATGAGAGTTCAGCATTCGGTCTGGGACAAGAGCAGTTGCGTCGGAGTGGGCTGTATTGTTGGAAGGGACAGTGGAACACGGTATTAGAAAGTAGACTGTCGAGTGCCTGGCTTGACAAAACACGGAGCAGCAAGGAGTCAGTCCAGAGCCAGGAATGGATCCCAGCACTTAAGATAGCTGCAGAAAAATCAAGACTTTGGGGCCAGCTTTGGCTATACAGTGAGTTTGAGGTCAAATGGGGGTGGAGTCGGGGCTAGGGTAGGGCTACATACAAGACCTCATTAAAAAAAGAACTACTCCAGGCTAGACTGAAGGGGGCCTGTGCTGGATAGTGTTATATCAACTTGACACACACTAAAGTCACGTGAGAGAAGGGAACCTCAGTTAAGAAAGTGCCTCCATAAGATTTGACTGCAGGAAAGCTTGTAGGGCATCTTCATTAGTCATTTATGGGAGAGGACCCAGCCCATTATGGCTAGCGCCCTCCATCCCTAAACTGGTGGTCTTGAGTTCTGTGAGAGTGCAGGCTGTGCAAGCCAGTAAGCGACACCCCTCCATGGCTGCTGCATCAACTCCTGCCTCCCTGTTCCTGCCTGGTTGAGGTACGGTCCTGACCTCCATTCTTAATGAACAGTGATGTGAGTTTACTTGTTCATTGTCCTTCATCACAGCAATAGTAACTCTAACTAAGACAGGGCCCAAGAGTGGAGACTAGGATAAAAAAAAAAAGCAAGATGATGCAGGACCAGAAGCACACCAGCAGCAGCGGAGCAGAGAAGAGTGACCTGAGGTATACCACATAGAACTAGATTGTCTTGATGACCGGAAAACATAGCACACCAGCCATCTTAAAGTTTTGGATCCAGAAACCTGACAAAGCAACAGTTCAGCAAGAGTCGGTGGTGCACACCTGTAATCTCTGCACTTAGTAGGTGGCAGAAGCAGAAGTCTGAGGGTAGCCTGGGGCTACATACATAGCAAGTTCAGAGGCAGCCTGTACTAATGTCTCAAAACAACCACCACCACCACTCAGCAACAATGGATAAGCCTATCACAGGCCAAAGATGAGAAGGGCCATCACTCACTTCTGTGGCAGTGCTGACTTTACCCTGGAGAGAGGTGACCTGGCAAGACCAGCCATTTCCTATCCTCTTCTCCCCCGTGACTTATATTTCACATGATTTTCCCCCCAGCCCTCTCTTTATAACATGACTGGTTAGCAGATCCTCCTAAGTAGAAACCTCTCCCAAGAAAAGCTGCCATGTCCTCTGGCATGCATCCTGTTCACCAGCACCTCCTGGCAGGGACTGGCTTACGTGGGAGAGGAAAATAAATAAATAAAAACAGTAATAACAAGACACTGCCAGGGTAACAAGCTGATCCAGTCAGAGGATTAGAAGAGACACCTGTTTCCTAACACAGCAGCTGCCATCCTCATACTAGAAGCCTCCGAGTAACAAGAAAGAACTCTGCCACTAGAGAGCCAAAGGCAGGAGGCACCTGCGCAGACCTCCTCTCAACTGAACGTGAGGAAAGGTTTGAGTGCGAACAGACACAGAACGGGCACCCTGCCTTGCTGCTCTCGTCACTTCAAATGCTTGCTTGCTGATGGGGAGGCAATTTGCCTGTTACCCGGGTATTCTACGGCACGAATCTTTAAAGCAGTCATTACATATGAAGGTGTTATAAAACATGCCGGAGCTTTTTGAAGTAGTGTTGGGTTCATTCCCTGTAGCTGACCAAACACCTGTTCGTTTAAGCCAGCGTCTTAAAAGGCAGGACAGGATTCAAACACTGTCCAGTTTAGAAGGCAAATACTAACATAGAAGCAAATAACATTTTAAAATCATCTTCTCAGGCTGTTCACCACTGAGCATGCACACACACACACACATGCACGCACACAATCTATCAACATACAAATACCACAGGCAAACTATTTCATAGCTGCAATATGTACACATTACCTTTTCAGACTAGACCAGGAGATGTTCTTAGAGACAGCTTGCTAACAGCCCCTCAGCTTGCTGTTTTAACAATCCGTTTATAGCCCATCACAAAGCCAACCCTCCAAGGAGATATATTTTACATCTATACGTAAGGTTTCTTTGCTACAACAAGGCTGGATTTTTTTTTTTGTGCAATCTTTTCCTCTCTATGCTAAAAAACAGACTAACACTGTAATTTCTATAACTTGCGATTCTATGAACATGTAATACATGTACATATATGCAAACCGAGTCACAAGAATAGACTCCTGTGGGGAGGGGGAGCAGAATGATGCCCAAGAAATCACAAGCCATACCGTAGAGTCCTGATTAAAGCTAAACACTGTGTATGAAGGCATTGTGTCAGCTGGCCTCAGAGCATGCTAATTCTAACCTCTAACGTTAGTTCTTCAGCTTTGGTCCTTCATGGCTTTATCTGGAAACCTTTACCTGACCCAAAGAATCTGCTTTATAGATGTGGGAGAGTGGAGAAATCTCCCAGAGTACTTTATGAGGCCATCAGCACTGACACGGGTACAGACCAGGCAAGAGCCTAAAACTGCACATTCCCCCAAAGCTTAGGATGTGTGCCCTGGGACACACTGAGAGATGCACTTTAACACAGGAGTAAAAGAGAAGCAAATGAAATGTCAGCAGGCCAGGCCTCGGTCGCATGGGCTCATATTTGCTTCACTCCTACCTAGTGGGTATTGAGAACTTCTCCATCACCCTGTCAACACTTGACATCCCCCCAAACTAATCTGGGGAGGGGGCAAAGGGTCTGTTCCTGCTTACAGGTTCATCCTGAACGGAACTCAAGGCAAGAATTCAAAACAGGAACCTGGAGTCAGCAACTGAAGCAGAAGCCATGGAGGAGAGCTGCTTAATGTCTTGCTCCCCGGGTCTTGCTCAGTTTGCTCTCTTACATAACCCAGGACTACCTGCCTAGGAGTGATACTGCCCACAGTGGCCCCCGTCACAACCATTAATCAACAAAATGCTCTAGAGACGTGCCCACAGGCCAGTCTGGCGGAGGTAATTCTTCAATCTACATTCCCTCCTCCGAAACGACTCTAGTTTGTGTCAAGTTGACAAAAATAACCAGGGAGGAGGGGAGAGCCTAATAATATGAAATGCTAAGAAAAAAATCACAGGCATCCATTTGGGGATAAGAGCCATGGAATGGATTCTTCCTGACAATCTCACAACGCCTGGTAATCTGTGTATGGGTGCATTTGCCCAAATGGGGTTCTGCAAATCATCCTATATAAACATCTAAGAAACAGACTGGGACTGGTAAGACCTGTGGGTAAGGGTGCCTGCCATCAAGCCTGGCTTCCTGAAGATCACCACATGTGGTCGCCGGGACCCACATGGTGGAAGGAAAAGAACCAAGTCCCAAAAGCTGCCCTCTGACCTCCACACACATGCCCCAGCATGTCTGCACACGGAAGAAATAAATCAAAAATATAATTTAAAATACTTTTTGAAAAGGAAATAGGCTTTGTATGAACTCATGTTCACCTATAACCTAGATCTAAGCCAATGAGAGGAGAGAGGCCTGTGTTCTCATCCGCCCACATCTCCTCCACGGTAAGCCTTCTAAGACCACAGCTGAAATGAAAACACAGAAAGACCATCTTTCCCTTAAATCAGACTGCTTAACACGTTGGCTAACCACAAAAGCACACACAGGCATTCCCCTCAGAGAAACCCTGCCTGACCATTGCAACAAGTCAAGACACACAAGTTCTCAGAAGAGCTGGCAAATGTTTGCAGTGACTTGCTCTACTGAGTTCACCTCTCTGGGGACTCTGCTAAAACAAGGCCCTTCCCTAGACTTCAAGGCTCTTCGCTTTGCCTCCTTGTATTTTTAAGGAGCTTCTCTCCCCTTCTCAGGCCTTGTCTCACACATCTACCCCCACAGAACAAACTGTATTGTACCCCCAAGTGTGCTATTATTGGTGCTAGTACACCTTTGATTGATACTTATCTGAAAAACCATCTCACTACACAGGCCTGGTTGGCCTGGAATTTATGATGTAGGTACTAGCTTCGAACTCACCGAGATCCACCTGCCTCTGCCTCCCAAATCCTGGGATTACAGGTGTGTTCCGATACACCCTCTACGCCCTTTTTCTAAGGGTAGGTCAACTGTGATGATTAATCTTCACCATCGACTGGACTTAAGAGTCACCTGGGTGACATACCCTTCTGGGGGTATCCATATGAGGGTGTTTTCAGGGAAGTTTAAGTGAAGAGGGTACCCTGAATGTGGGTGACGCCATCCCAATTGCTGGGGTCTCAGACTGATCACAAGGAGAAAGCAGAGAAAGCTAACCACCAGCATTCATCTCTCTGCTTCCTGACTCAGACAATGACAGTACAGCTGCCCTGCATCCTGACCCCTCAATGTGAGCCAGAATAAAGCCTTCCTTCCTCACTTTGTTTCTTGTCAGGCCTCTGTCACAGCACTGAGAAAATAAGTGACAGGGTAAGCTTAGGAAAGTGCACTTACCAGGAAAGATGAGGGTGTGGGAAGGGACTGTCAGCATGTGTCCTACTGGAGATATACTCCACACCTTTGCCCATCTCCCTGCCAGTCTGGATGAGAGCTGCAGACACTGCGAGAGTGCACTGAAAAAGCTTAAAGGCTGCTGCTCCTCAACACCACCATGACTCCTGCTGAAGCCCATGGAGTTGCAGAGCTGTCTGACCTACCAGCCAACTTCTGCCTGCAGACAGATACTCTCAACCTTCTTGTGAACAGCCCTGACCGACCACAGAGCACGGGGAATCAAAAAAGCACAATGTAAAGTTCAGAAAGGCAACACCATTCTTAGAGAGAACTCCTGACCTTTCCCATCCATTTGGAATCTACTCACCCTGAAGGATGAGAGTTGGTAGACTCCAGAAAGGACTGGATGCCATAAAGGCAAGTGGAGCTAGCCATTCTCAGAGATCTGAGGTGGACTCAGCCAAATCAGGTCATTCAGATCTTAAAAGTTGGAGAGAAGGAGACACTTCCCAGGCTGGGGAATTTGTCTAACTTACTGAGATTTAACCCCCAAATGACAGAGCCTCATTAAATAGACACTGGCCTGAAGCTCAGAGATCCACCTGCCTCTGCTTCCTAAATCCTGGGATTAAAGGCGTGTTCCACCACACTCTCTTTGCTGAATGGAACCAAGAGACAGAGAAAAATGTGTCCTGTGACCCTTGACCTGATGTCATCTCCTCACTGGCCATTACATCAATGGGTAATTATAACCCATTAAGTCAGGAGAGCCTCAGATTTCAAGAGCTTGTCAAAGTGCCAACCAAGCAATTCAGGACAGATCAGTTCTAAATCCCCAAGACTTCATCAAAAGGAGGCAGCAGCTACAAAACACACCAGAAGTCCATCCCTTCCTGAGTTCCCTTGTTTCCAAAAACAGCCAGAATGGCCCCAAGGCAGAAACACTCACCAAGGTCCAAAGAAAATTCACTTCTGTCCCTAGGGTGCCTGTAATCACAAATCAAAGTGTGAAAACCAACAGGGCCCTACAGTGCACCAGCACCTACCCTAGTATCTGACTTGTTGGTCTGGGGAAGACAAAAGCTACAGTAAGTAGCATGTAGAGATAGATGTCTCGTTCCCTCGTCTGAGATCCTTAACAAGGTCAAGGACCAAGTCTAGCAAGCCCATCCTCCCCTTTAGGAAGGTTCTACCCTATTTCACCTTGTCCTACCCTTAGGCGATCTTTCCATGTACTAACCCATCAAAATCATGCTTGAGACAATGATAAGGATGAAGTTGATGAAGAGTTTTTTGGGGGGAGGGGAGGGGGAGGCTGGGGATCAAATCCAGACAGACACACGCACACATGGCAAATATTGTGCCTAATTTATCACTGGGGACCCAAGACCTACCTTCAGGCCACAACTGCACTGAGGTAAGCTGCCCTGCACCCTTGTCTTTTCTTATCACAGTGTCAGACCCCCCAGTGACCACATCTAGACTGACACTTTCACTAGGGAGCAAGGCAGACTTCTTTAGGGGAATGTTTTAGAGAGAAACAAGATGTTCTCTGGGGCTTGGTTGGGGTTTTGGGGGGATTGTTTTGTTTTGTTTTTTAATTACAACAGTGATTTTTATCAGCGGCTCATCTCTTCCAGGAAGTACTCAAGTCAGCTTCCTCACATGCAGGAGACGTGCGTGAAGCAGGGATCACTGATTTAGCTATACAGATAACTCTTATGAGCAATATGCAGTCTGCTTGAGCCCACAGCAGACGGTAGGTACATAGCAGCTGACAAGTAAAATCAAGTTCTACTGGTAGCTCCTGGGAGGACTGGGAAGGGACAGCTAACCCTCTTTCTTCACAGTCTGACAGCTTGCTCATTCTTTCATAGGGTGGGAAATGAATTCCTCGAAAAAAAGGTATATTCTTCATTGGATTAGCCACTGGTGAGCTGCCTGTGGCTCCTGTAAACACCCTCACCCACGCTCCTGTAAGCAGCCCTAATGAAACTCACTTGGTTGGGGGTTGGGGGGGGCAAATAATGAAGGCAAAAATGGGGACTAGTTGTGGAGAGACAGATAACATGGAGAAGCTAAGGAGAGGTATGTCTCCAAATACACTATGTACACGTATGGAAGTATCATAATGAAACCCACTGTGTATAATTAATGTGTGCTAACACAAACAAGCAAACAATCAATAACATCTATACAATCTATTGTGCTAAAGGTGATCTTTGACTGGGCAGAGCTTGCACAAGGCCACCACTGTGAAAAGGGGGAACAGGTCATTTTCTAGTCTGTATTTCCTCTTCCCATATAACGCGTATATGACAAGGAGTATTCAGGATGGTATTTTTAAGTCCACAGCAAATAACCACTACTAAAAGGAGGACTTCACTCCCTTAATAGCTAAAAAAAAAGCACAAAATCCCCCTTACGCCTCAAAGTAACAAATTCGCCTTTTTTTCAGACTCCTCTGTATAATTAAAATTCCACTGAGGGCCATCAACCCCCAACTCATGAAGCTAGAACTCCACCAACCCACAACACAGCGTCTGCTCTGTGGTCAGACAGACATGGAATTGCCTGGGAAACAAAATGTCTTTCAATTCTCGCCCCAGTCTCGAGTAACAAGCAACTGTAACAAGCAGATCCACACACCCGTTCCAATCACCAGGCAGTGTAAAAACTCCAGCCAAGACATCCCACAAGACCTGCCTGCAGAGGGTTTGTTCTCCCCCATTTTCCTCCACCTCTGGAAACTTACTCAGAACCGCACTGGCTATTTCCCGCAAAACTGCTGGAAGATACAAAAGGCATTTGGTACTGTCACATAATTGCAGTCGGCTCATCTCTTCTGTTGTCCAGCCTAGTGTGCTCAATTAAAAAAAAGAAAGCTTTTCTGAGCAATGACTGAATGTCACCGTGCAGTGGGCTGGTGGCAAGAGCACCGTGCTGGGAGTCAGCCAACGAGCGGCCTGGATCTTGGTTCCACTATTAAGTGATTAGGCAGCACTACTAATCACTCAGTGTCCTGATCATCTCTGGAGCCTGGTGCCTGGATTCTCAACTGTGAAAATGTAGGTATTGAAACTATAAGCCCCTTCTAGATTGACATGTTGTGGGAGATATAAGCCTACTTTTACCAGCCAACGATTTATTACCACCAGTCAGATGAGTTAATAAGATCATGACCAAGTAACTTGAACAAGTTCAGGTCAGAACCAGGTTCCACAGGTCTGTGGGCTACAATGTCCGCACTCCTCTTTGGGGGCAATCTACATACAGTAAACAGAGCCCTTTTCCCAACAACTGGCAATGCCCTTAAGAAAAGAGAATGACACAGGGAAGAACCAAGGGAAAAAAAAAAAAACAGAATAAAATTCAAAGCTAAAGCTAAATTCAGAGGCAAATGGGAGGATTCAGTGTCATCTCCCTGAACACATTTGCTGACAGAACTCACACCAGCCCAGCAGGGCAATGTGTCCTTTTTGGGTCATTCAGGAAATGAGGTCGTTTCCCTATGTCTGACTCCCACATACAAAGAGAAAATCCCCCGACAGAGGACATAAATCCTCCGGGAGCCTGTCCTTTCACATCTTCCTTTGGGAGGGTCCCCATAAATCATCCGTCCAGATACAGGAAGCTTGGCCTTTTAAAAATCAACATTGTTTTTATGCCAACCTTTTTCCCTTGGATATCTTTCCAAAATATATTTCATCCTCTCTTCACTTCTTAAATCGAATGACTTAACTTGGAAGTCATAGCCAATGCTATCACCTGCCGATCTGTAGTGCCACACAGGCAGGGGGTTGGGAGGCGGGATATATCTTATAATGGGGACACAATGCTGTCTGAATTCTTGTTTAATTTTTTTATGGCTTCTACAAGTACCTAAAACAGAACACAACACATGATTCTGACTGTGGCTTGGCTACAGTTAGCAACGGGATCTGGACAAGCTGTGAGCCTCAGTTTCTTCGCCACCTCGTGAGACTTCTGGGCCATTCATCCTTAATGTCCTTGAGTCACCGGCACTGTGTCACCTCACACACTGTCTCTGCACCCTTCTCTGGTGCTCCAGCAGGACTCTGTGGTTCTGCTAAGTCTCAACTGAGGGACCTATGCATTTTCCTCCTCTATCTATTAAAGCTGTTTGGATACAAAACTTCGAATACAGTAATACCCAGAGGGTGGGACTCCCCCTTCTCAAAGGAGAAGGGGAGGGAGGACTAGGAGAAGAATCTGTGTGAGGGGTGCTGGGAGGCCGAGGGGTGCTGATATTAAGATGTAAAGTGAATAAATAAATTTTTTAAAAAAGAAAAAAAATGAATACAGAAATAGCTCAAAAGGAGAGATTTTGCTTAGTATACGTAAGATTCTGTGTTTAATAGCCAAAGCCAGGTTTGTGGGTAGAGAGGGTTATCTAAGAAACAAACAGACAAACTAAACACCCCAGAAATTAATGAAGTTGGATGGCCAAATGTCTCTCTTTGTTCAAGTAAATTGGAAAGAACAAGGCCTGGATAGGTGGGCTCATACATGAGAAAAGAAGAAAAACATATTCCTTGGGTAGTGATGAAAAATCATGGAATATCTGCACATATTTCAAATAAATTCCCAGCATTCATGGTGTTCGTGATTTACTGAAGGGGCACTTTATGGGGGGAGGGTGAGACAGTCATAGATTGGGCAAAAAGCTTTTAAAAAGAATAAGGTCATACAGAGGAAAAGGTGGAGTGTTGCCAGTAAAGGGATGCCTGACCCTGAGACTGGGCAGGGTGAGGACGTAACCTCAGATATGCAGCCGCTTAATGATGCAACTGTCAGGCACAGTGGGGAAACTAAGGGAAAGGAAGGATGGGGAAAAAGGTTTCTGAGTAAAAAGCACAGGGTCAAAATGGAGCCATTGAAGACAACACACCACTGTGTTTGTTAAAAACAAAACAAACCAAAAACAAAACAAACAAAAAAACAAAAAACGGATCACCCGGACATTTATCCGGAGGTCACAGGCTAGGAGCGAGCACCTGGCTAGCCCTAATAGGAGCAACATGAGCATAGGAGCATAATGAGGAGCAACAGGCCTGCCTCCAACAGGAACAAGCAGGGGACACATGACCTCGGCCAGCTCCATCCCTGCCTCTCGCCTTCGCTATGGTGATGACCCATCGACCCATCCCTCTGAGTTTCCTAATCTGCTTCCTGAAGACAGTTAGAGCTCGAAACAGTCACTGGGAACTGCAGACCCGTGATCTAGTGTCTCAGCCTTGTACTGCCACCAGGCATACAAGCCGAAAGATCTGAGGCAGACCATCACTTAACCTCTCTGGCTTTAGTTTCTAGGTTTGTAAAACCAGGAGGAAAACTGCCTCCAGGATAGACTGAAGAGGGAATGAGGTCATTACGCTTAACACATCAGGACAACTCTCATTAGTATGCAACCGGCGATGGTGGTGATGGTGAAGGAGGCCTCCAGGCAAAGAGGAGGAGGAAGAAGGAACAGGAGAAATCCCTACAGAGTTGTATACCTGAGCTGGCTGTCTCAGGAGAGACCAACACTAAAACAGCAATGAAGCACTTCTAATTACAGAGAATTTATAAAGTTCTCAAAATTTTTGCAAGGGTTCTGAGGTTTTCCTAGGCACAGACCATAGGACTCCATGCAGTTAGCTCAATCAACACCGGGCGTCCCTACTTAACACAGTAAGGCCTTCTTCCGTATGACAAAAAGGACTGCAAATCCCTGGGACCAGACCAGGCTGTACTGCATATTTTCACTGTCAAAGATGAAAGGGTTACCCACAGAATTAACAGGGCGAATGATAGATTTGTTGTAATATTTCAACACCAAAGGGCCGGTTTCGAGCACATGGTTGTACTCATTCCTACGCAATGGACGGTATGGAACACAAGTTACTCCTGGCTATTCATGGGGGCTCATTCTGAGATGTCCCAATAAATGCCATTTTATTAGTCTGGTTCCTGAATGTACAGAAAAATCAATAAAATGTGTTTGCCTTATTTAATAGGCTATAATTCTAACTTCTCCCCTAATTTAGTCTAGCCTTTCTCTCCCCCAAATACTAGGTCTGGCAACAAACAATCCTCAAGCCGCGCTCCCATTGGCGTGGGAACACTGAAGAAAATCACACTCTATTCAATAAATGCCCAGATATTGCATCCTCAAGTCTATCGGAACATTACAGCAATGCTGGACTCCGCCTGAGACCAAGTCATGATGTCTTTCTAAAGTAATATTCACAGAAAAAAAGTATGTCCCACCTTATGCCCAGCAGGCTAAGGGTCTTCCTGCGGTATAGACTCCCCCAGCTGGGGGAACCACACCAAAGGCCAACCTTTGAAAGCCAGTAATAAAATGAAATTAGATCAACAAGTAACAAGTAAGCTGCCCCTCCCCCTGCCCGTCTCAGTGTGTTTGAGAACATGTCTTAGTTCTGTGTCGGCTGTTCACCAGCTAAGGTATCTCCTCCCACTCCCGCAGCGCGCCCTCCCACCCCTTTACCTACTCTTCCCTCCCAAACTCTAGAATCAGCTTTCAGTATTCTTAAAGAGAGTGCTACTACACATAAGTGAAGGTCTGCCTGGCCTCACCCATGGAGGTGACAAGGTGACAAGAGGTGACAGTGACCTGATGGCAGGTAGCAGTGCGTTCAGCCAACGGTGGAACTGCCAGGCTCTCACAGGCCACCATACCAGGTATCTCTGCAAAGTATGGTGCAAATACCAGAAGCAGCAGCCCCTTCTTCCCTCATCCCTCCCTCCTACCACTTCCTCCCCTCACACCTGACTAGACCCTTGCAGCCCACTGTTCCCACACACCTCATCTTCCACAGCACATAGCTCTGTGCCCTCGGACCAGCTGGCTTGTGATTAAAATGGACCACACTAGGAAGTGCCAGAGAGCATAGCCTATTGTATCAGATTTCCCCAGCCTTTTATAGACACACCATGAACCTTGAGAATGTGATGTAGCTGCCTGAGACCCTGTGGGCCTGTGTGCTAACGGGGTTCAGTCATCTATGGGCTAAAGTCACCACTTAGCTCTCAGAAGCCAACTCTTTAAACATGGAGGGGTGTGGGTCAGGATCTGGCTGAGATCTCTCAATTCTGACTTAATTCTAAACATCTAAAAAGTTCCCAGATGCTACTGTCAGAGAAATGGGGAACCCTCCAAGCTGAGTCCTTATAGGAGCCCACAGCCTTTTTGTTTGCTTACTAAATTCCTCTTTTTAAATTTTTGGTTTTTTTAAGACAAGGTCTCCTGTAGCCCAGGCTGGCCTCTAGCTCACTATGTAGCCAAGACTGACCCTGAACTCCTGATCCTCCTTCCCAATGTGAAGGCAATTACAGGTTTACACCACTGTCACCTCGATTCCTTTCTTTTGCTTAGACACAGAAGCGGTTTCTGAGATTATGGAGATCATCATATTTCCTTTTAATTACTGGACAGACACCAGGAAGAGCTCTGGAGCTTTCTTATTAAATGAGGTGATGCATGGGCAGAGAAGAAAGGGCACTCACCTCCTCCGTACCTCACGTGGAGTCAGCAAACATGACAGAAATGTGTCTGCGCCAGCTGCCAGGTGAGAAGCCATGGCACCAAGATCACCCTCGCTAACCCGAAGAAATATGAGACATTGAGACAGTCTTCATAAGACATTTTTTGAAATGAGAATGCCATCCTATTATAAATGTGAGCTGATAAGGAAAACAGAAAAAGAAGGGTCAGGAGCATCGCACCACTAGCTTTGGTGTGTCGGATCACATCAGCCAACAGAAGCTCTCTCCGTCTGTGCCAAGCCTTGCAAAAGGCCTGTGTCCGCTGGGCCACAACCACTTTCCGCTCTAACTTGGCTGAATCTAAAACTGCACAGGCTACTTGAAGGTGAAGGCTGAGGGTGGAAAAACCAACCCATTTTGCCTTTGTCCTGTGACAAGACCGATCTTCTGGGGAAAACACAAAACAAAACGAAAAATATCTGACTTCTTATAGAGAGTTGGTCAACCAACCCCAACCGGTGAGGAACAGGGCAGAAGGTCACAGTACTCACAGAGAGGCTACTACAGAGAACTAACAAGGCTCCATGTTACTCTGGATGACCCCAGCCTAGCAGGGGGAGCTTCTCTTCTATGGTAAAAGAGTATCATACAAGGCTCTTCCCTGCTCTCCTGTCTGACACCTTACACTCAAATGATCTTTACATGGGTATCACTGATAGACCAATTCAGAAACTTTCACCTTGGAAACTCCACCCTGGTTTGACTCTGGTCTTTCCTAGCAGAACAGACAAGGGCTCAAAAGTAAACAAAGTACTTCCCCCCTGTGGCTGCCTCTGGCCAGGCTCCTGTGGCTGCCTCTGGCCAGGCTCCTGTGGCCTCCATCTCACCAGCTGCTGAGGAATTTACTGCAGCTGACCAGCTGTTTGTGCTGCAGGAGAACAGACAGGGAAGGTCTCAGGAGGAGTGGGAGAAATCTCTCCTCAAAGGCAGCCTTCCTTCCTTCGTGCCTTTAGCACAAAACTGCATCAGCTCATCCTTCAGAGACTCGCTTGCATGCTCCACCCCAAGGAAAAGTTTATCCCCTACTGGACTCAAGTAAAGTCCCCTAGCAGCAAGCAACTTGTTTGGGACTTGCTAGTAAACATTTTTTTCCTCACTGCATCATGGTGCCATAGCCCAAGGACTAAATGAAGCACACATCACTGAAACATTTTCAGATGACCTGAACTAATCCTAGTCCTTGATCTCCCTGGTTTATTATGGAACAGGATAAACTCAAGAAACTCCACAGAGAGAATCTTCATGCACACACGCACCTAAAAACACCCACGGCCTAGGCAAACAGTCACAGACTGGCTCCACCGATAACAAAACAACAACAACAAAAAAAGTTACTCCAATAGGTGGGGAAGAATAATAAACATATGTGGAAGACAATTTACACGCTGATAAAATAAAAAATAAAGGAGGAACCCAGAAAGCAGGGAAGGGCTGGGTTACTGTAAAGAGCAGCGATCAGCAAGCCCATATAATACACGGTTCTGAGTCCCATTCCCAGGACCAAAGTTAAAAAGAAAAAGAAAAGAAAAACATAAACAACCTAAGACAACAAGGAAAAAAAAATGATGCTTCGGCTTGCATACCACTTCCCTATCACACTTGAGGATGTGTTCTGATGGGGTTTGTCTCCTTAACATGAGTTAGCCCTTCTTTCCATTAGGATGCAGAGAAACAAGCAGTTGACAGAGACACTCCTGTTTCCAGCATCTATCGTGAGCCCATCAAACAGCAGGAATGCAGTCAGTTTAGAAGACATAGGCAACATCACAGGATAGACCACATTGTGCTGTTTGCAATTTGAAGCTGTTGTGCTCCAGTTGGTCCAGACTTTTTCTGCTGTCAGGTTTATTGCCACTGAGACAAACACAATTTACTGATCTAATACCCTATTATTTAGTTACCTCTGTTTTTGTTATGAAGTGTGAAGTAAATTAGATTATCTATACGACAAGATTTTTTTTTCCCTGAACTCAGATGAAGAATCTAATTTATATTGCAAAGGAAAAAGTATCAAAGGAAAAAGAATCGCGCGGTATCCTAAATTCTTCAGTGAAGCACTCACCGCTCCAAAGCCTACCCCTGATACAAACACAAAAGACCAAAAAGTTCCTCTGGGCTCTTCTGTGAGGCACAAAACAAAGACACCAATGCACCTTCGATGTCCCCATCAGCCTGACTTCAAACCCATGACCATTATTCCTGATAAGAAACACTAAAGTCTGATTCTAATTATGAAAAACTAGTAAACCAGTGACAAAATACCTTTCCCTCCCATAGATCCTAGACGGAAAGCTGTTACCTCCCCAAAGAAGAAAACAGGCTAGCTGCCCATTGTTTCTGCAACATCCGTGCAAAGGGCACATATTAAACAGGCCAAACCATTAGAAAACTTAAGAAACTTCAGCCTTGCACAGAGAGTGGAAAGCTTGCCTCCTGGTGACTGGCAGAACCTTGAAATAAATGCAGCATGGGAAAAATAACTGGGGAAGACAGACAAATCATCCTGCCTCCCAATGGTGGCAAACTTCACAACAACTTTTTAAAAGCAACAAACTACAGCACCACAGCCTTATATAGACAGACTGTGTATACACATGCACACGCGACTACCTGGAAGGCAACGGCTGTTTGCAAATATCCCTCCTGAACTTAGAACAGGCCAGGGATCTCTGAGATTGCAGCTTTTCAACACCAGCTTGGACTGTCAGAGAAGGTCATTTTGCCTAGCCACTTCTTTTCCAACCCTGCATCACAGGAGTTTTCTACTTCCAGATTGCTCAACTTTCATATGCACTAGAGTAAAACAACTATTCAGCAACTTTATTCACCTTGGTTTAATTTTTTTTTTCATTGTGCAATGGCCAGGAAAAGCTGACACCAAAACTGTCTTAGGACTTGCAATCACAATGAAAAGAGAAGAGAGGGTAAAATTCTTGTGTGATAGGACGGAGGGGGGGGGGAAGGAGGGAGGGAGGGAGGGGGAGAGAGAGAGAGAGAAAGAGAGAGAGAGAGACCGAGACCATCCTAGTGGGGCCCCTAGAACTTTTTCCCTAGGGAGACCACCCCCTCGGGAACAAAAGTTACAATTCAGTCTCATGTTAGGCGTAGGAATAAGAAGAAGGGGTTTTTCTTTTTCCTTTCTTATTTTTAAGCGCACTAATTACGGAGGTGCTCTACAGATCTGAAGACAACCCGGGTTCCTCCTACCAATTGAGAGCGGCATTACATTGTCAAAAAGAAAGGGATTAGGGTGGGGGGCCCAGGAGCCCAGGAGGAGCTCGGCGGGAGAGGGGTGTAGCAAGGTTACACTAAAGGGTACAGCCGCTGCCGCGAACTGCATCTCCTTTCCCTCGCGCCCCAAATAATTCCCCACGAGCCTAGCAACTGCACCAGCAGCCTCGGGGCAAGGGGGTTCCGATCGCCCAGGGTGGGGGAAGAAGGGGAATCCGATCGTTACCTTAATGCTACACTGAGCAGGAGTCTCAGACATGTCTCACAGCGAAAGGGATCAGGAAGTTCTCAGTTTTTTTCCACTTTCCTTTCCTCTCCCCAACCCAGAAACACTCGGCGGGGCAGCGGGACGCGGTCATTTAAGAAGTTTCTTGCAGCATCGCCGGCGGCGGCCGCCCGAGGGGGAGGGGGGCTCTTCCGAAGGCGCGGATCGGGCGCGAGGTGCGGGGGCGTGGGAGCCGGCGAGCTCGGCGTGGGGTGTGCGGGTCGCGGCGCTGCGACCCGGGCGCAGCCGGCCGGCCTCGCGTGTCTCCTCCCACTCGCGGCCGGCGCGCCCGCCCCCGCCCGCCCTCCCGCGGAGATTTCTCTCTCTCTCTCCCTCCCTCCTTCCCTCCCTCCCTCTCTCTCTCTCTCTCTCTCTCTCTCTCTCTCGAATGTTTTCCTTCCTGGAAGAGAGAAACTGAAAGGCAGAACTGAGAAAGCTCTCTGCTCATTGATCTTGAGAGTTTCAGGGCAGAAACTGACGTGAATTCCCAGCACCCGGCTCTGCCTCTTAAAGGAGCCACCAGGAAATAAAAGCTCGGGTTACCGCGGGCCGCGGAGAAATCAAAAGGCGTGCGGGGGAGGGGCGCGGGATGCCCACCAGGCGGCCCCGAGGCGGAGGACGCCTTCGGGGAACCTTGCAGCTTGGCCCCAGGACCAGCAAGCCTGGTTCATCTCTCTCCCGCCTCCCCAGGGCTACGCCTCCGGAGGACCAGGGCCACGCACAGTAGGGGCTTTTCTGTGCGCTCCCCGAGGCGCAGATGCAGCCCGGGGACCGCGGTCTAGGAAGGGGTTTTCCGGGAAGGACGCGGCGCCGCAGGAGGAAGCGAGACAATGGCCTTTGTTCTGCGCAGCGACCGCGGCCGCTTTAAGAGAATCCACCAGGAAATGGGAGCTCGGGTTACAGGCTGCGCACGGGGAAGTGCAAGGCGCGACGCCGGAGACAAAGCCGCGCGGCCGCGCTCCGGCCCAGGGACGCGGCGAGCGGGGGCTCCCCGCGACGGGGGCGCCCCACGGCCTGACCTCCCGCCTTCCCCGATTCGAAATCCCCCGGCCATTTAAAGCCACAGCGGCCGCTACCAACCGACGTAGGTGACTGGACTACAAAGTTGACAGGGCGCGTTCCAGCAGATCTTAGCCCTCCCCTGGGCCGCTGCTCCGGCTCGGTCATTGGCGGAGGGGACAGCCCTGGGTCCTGCAGAGGAGGGGCTGCCAGAATCCAGGGGCTGAGGCGCTAGCCTTGAGCACCAGCGTTCGGATCACTCTATTTTTATTGCTATTTATAATCCCTTAAAATGTCCACTGCAGAAGATGGTGTTTAAATTCTAACCCGCTAGTATATACAGGGTTTAGTGTGTGGATATATAACGAAGAGCTTAATGCACTTCCATTTTGTCTTTTGACGGTAAAATAAACATAAATGATTGTGTGTATAAATGCATTATATTCATGTCCCCTGCTGAGGAGTTTCCAGATCCACCCCTGTGTTCCCACTAGTTTCTTAAGGAGGAGGCGCGAGGAGCAGTATTGTTTTGAAGTAAAGTCTTCCAGTGTAACCCTGACTGGCCTGGAACTAGGAAACCTGTCTGCCTCTGTATTTTTTTTTCCCCTGCACGCTTTCAGCGTCATAAAAACGTGCTCAGACTTCCACAAACAGTACTAATGTGCATACATTCATCAGAACACTCTAAAGGAAATTTGCGAAGAGTCCCGTTTTTGGAGGGAACCTCCAGATACCACAACCAGTTTTATGATTTAGTAGTCATATTCACCAAAAGAACTTAGTCTTGTGTACAATAGCTCCCAACCCAGCTACATTTACCCATTCTTATCCCCCACAAGTACTCACCTTTGCCCCCGAGTGTTTGTAGTGTTTTGTTGTTGTTGTTGTTGCTTCTTATTAGGAATTTTCGTTGGGTTTAGGTGGTTTTGATCGTTTTGAGACAGGGTCTCACAAAGTAGATGAGACTAGCCTTGAAGCCCTACCCATCTGCCTCCCAGTGCTGGGGTTAAAGACCTGTACTACCACGCCCAGCCAGTTGATTTTAGATTTTCTTTCTTTTTTTCTTTGTTTTTTTTTTGGGGGGTTTTTGTTTGGTTGGTTGGTTTTGGTTTTTGGGTTTTTTTTGTTTTGTTTTGTTTTGTTTTTTTCCGAGACAGGGTTTCTCCGTGTAGTCCTGGCTGTCCTGGAACTCACTCTGTAGACCAGGATGGCCTCGAACTCAGAAATCCGCCTGCCTCTGCCTCCCAAGTGCTGGGATTAAAGGTGTGTGCCACCACCGCCCTGCGGTTTTAGATTTTCTTGAGTTTGTAGTCCAGGTTGACCTTGACTTGAAGAAGAGTATTAACCCCGGAACCTTTGATTCTGCCTCCACTTTGCAAGTATTGGAATGACAAGCCTAGGTCACTATGCACTTGCTGTTTAGGGGGAGGGAATGCTTAAGCATCCATTTGTTAGTTTGTTTACAGCCCTGGAGGTTGAACCTAGGCCTCATCTGTTTTTGTCTAGTGCTCTCCCACTGAGCTCCATTCCCAGCTAAACACTTTTTGGTTTTCCTTTGCTTCTCTTAACTGAAGTTTGAAGACACTGGATCTGATGGGCTTTTGCTGCTAGGCACCCTTACATCACTCATCTAACTGGAGGGTCTCCAATAACTTCTCAGTACCTATGAAATGGGAAGGGGTAGCACCTAAGGAATAAGATTTTCATAAATATGACGATGTTCACAGTGGTCTTTTCTTTATCTGTGTAGGATATATACCAAGAGGCCTGATGCATACCTGAAGCTAGATACTACACACACACAAATTTTATATATATATATATATATACACATACACACACACACACACACACACACACACATATATATATATATACATATATATATATATATATATATATATATATATATATATCACTGTAAGGGACTAACCATAATTAGTAATAAACCAGAACAATTATACTATAATAAGCACTAATAAAACATACTACCGTGTCTGAAAATGTCCATGTCCATGGCTGCCTGTGGGTAACTGGAGCTGGGGAAAGCGAGCCTGTGGGTATGAGGGACCTCTCTACCAAGAGTTTCTTTAGGATAACCGTCCATATTGCATGTGCTAATTTGTATGAGCTCTGATGATTGCCTAACTGTGTTGACTTCCAGCTTCCATTCCTGACATGTCTTGACCTTCTCCTGGTGATTCACAGAGGTGGCAGTCTGACGTAAAATGTCTAGGGTTGGTTCCCAAGCCAAGTACACAGTAGCAGCTAGACCCAAAGCTGCGTTTAACCCACAGGCGACTGGCTCTGCAAAGGCCTTTGGGTAAATACTTTCAGCTTTATGGGCTGAAAGGCAAAATTGAAGACTTTGTTTAAATTTCTGTATAATAAGAGGACAGGAAAGTCCACATATTTTGAAGAGTATTTTTTTTAGTTCAGGTCTGTTAACGAAAGGAATGGAGTTCTCTTTGTGGGAAATAAGTTTTATTGACCTGAGGTTCAAAGTAAGTTCTGTTCATTCTTATAGCCCAGCCTAGATTCTAATCTACACCACAAAGAAGGACCCAGAGCTCCTGGTCCTCCAGCCTTCCCCTCCTGAGTGATGGGATAACTGGCATTCATCACTGTGTCTGCCTCATGTAATGCTGCCTTTCAATGGAATTACACAGACTCAGTTTGGAAGTGTCTCTCCAGCCATTTAGGTACCGTGACACATTCGTGGGAACCCACAGGTGAATGCTTTTACTTGGGTTTCAGTCCTTTGAAGTCATTTTAAAAATTCTATTAGAACTCAACATAATCTCACAACAGCTCCCCTGAGCAGGCAGATTAGCCACATTCAGTTGAAATTAGACGGACACTCAGTGGCAGGCAAATGGATTTTAAATCTGGAAATATCCTTTCCACTGACATGTTTTAAAAACCCTCTTGGGACTGTAGTTTGAGCTCAGAAAAATACACAGGCTACAAACCCATGTTTGGAATGTTTTAACTGTTGACAGCATGGGGGGGAGGCGTGAGAAGCGGCTCATTATTGTTTGTCGTGGAAGTGATGTTGGTCGCACCAAAATGACTTGACTTCAGTATACGTTTTGCTTATAAGCTCTCTTTACTTTGCAGTTTTAGGTTGAATTCATGACAAAACATTTTCAGGGTTGTAGCAGAAGCAAATCTCCAAAGACCTTCATTGTCCAGGACCAGCCCATGTGAGGAACCCATTTCATTCATCCTTTCCATGTGACATGGATTTCCTGTCTCTGGACCTCCCTGTTTCCTGGCTTCTTTTGGTTACATTGGACATTTTCATATTTCCGTTCACCGTCTAGGTTGTCAACCTTCCTAATGCTATGACTCTTTCATACAGTTCCTCGTATTGTGGTGATTCCCAACCATAAATCGATTCCATTGCTACTTCATAACTGTGATTTTGCTACTATTATGTAAATATCTGCTGTGCAGGAAATGTGATATGCAACCCCCCCAAAGGGCTCACAGCCCTCAGGCTGAGAAGCATTGCTCTAGATTTTCTGTCCAGGTTTTATTATGTTACACAGAACAATTGCTCTGGAAATCTCAATTTACATCTTTATAAAATCTTTAGTTCTTATTACAATATGTGTGTGTGAATGTGGCCACACACATGCTCCAGTGTGTACGTGGAGGCCAGAGGACAGCTTCGCAGAATCAGTTCTCTCCTCCCTTCGCTCATTTAGATCCCAGTACCAAACTCAGGTCTCCAGATTTTCAAGGAAAGTGACTTTACCTGCCGCCCTCCATTTACATTTTAATTTTTACCGTCTATCTTCAGATAAAGTAACTGTGGCTTGATGTGGCGATTTCAACCTTTAATCCCATCATTGGAAGACAAGGGAAGGCCAATCTTTATGAGTTCAATGCCAGCCCCATCTACATAGAGAGTTCCAGCATAGAGTTCCAGGTCAGGACAACAAAGTGAAACACTGTCTCAAAACAAAAGCAAGCAAACAAACGAAAGTGATGTTACTCTATTAAGAACATACACATAAAAATTAATAATTGCATAATTCCTTCTATCCATCTCCTATCCTCTGTGATACTGTAGTCTTATATTTTGCTTCTCTGGTTATAAAATGTACCGTACATTTTGATGTGTGAAAATGTGTAACAATTACATATGATGATTATGTGAGACTATGTCTTTCTTTAACTTGTACGAATATTTCTCTTTTCTACTTTTTTGAGTATTGTTTCGTGCAGATCTGGCTTTCTGTCTCACTCCACTTCCCTTTGGCACCACGCATTTCTTCAGTGTCTGTTGGTGATGAAGTCCGTCAGCTTTGGTCTATATGAGTTTTTGTTTACTTCCTGTTAATTTTTGAAGGATATCTTCACTGTACATAAACATGTAATTGATTGTTCATTTTTCCTTTAGCTTTCCTTTTTATATTACCTTTTTCATAGGTATGGGTGCTTTGCCTGTATGTAAGTCTGTGCATGAGGCACCTGCAGTGCCTATTGAGGCTAGAAGAGAGTATTGGATTCCCTAAGTCTGGAGTTATAGACCCTTGTGAGACACCAAGTGGATCCTGGGAATTGAACCCAAGTCTTCTGGAAGAGCAGTCGGTGCTCAAGACCACTGAGCCACCTCTCCAGACTCCTTCTTGGCAACTCAAAGTGCTGTTCTTCTCCTGTCTCCTATTTTCCCCTGAGCAAGTGTATTTTTGTGTTTCTCGTCCTCAGTTCCCAGCCTCAGCTACACTGATCCTCCCCTTCTACCCTACTCCTGTTTCTTTTCTTCCTTCATGTCCATGTGTTCCCCACCCCCATCATTCCATACTTCCTATTTTTCAACCCTCTCTTAGTTTCCTTTCTAGATTGATTTTAGTAATTTTCCATGTTCATATTAATTTATATATTTTACAGGCTGGGATTCCCATATGAGAGAGAACATGTAGTTTTGTGTTTCTGAGTTCGGGTCACCTGGTTTAATATTGTACTTGCCAGATTTATCCATTTACCTGAAATCTTATTATTTAATTTTTAAATAAATATCCACTGTATACAGGCTAGAAAGATGGTTTGAAGGTTAGGGAACCCGGATTCAATTCCCAGCACCCACATGGCAAATTCATAACTGTAACTTCAGATACAGGGAATTCAACACCCATGGGCATTACACATGCATATGATACAGTTACAAACATACAGGCAGAAAAACACTCACATACAAACAGATAAATAGTGAACAACTATTTATCTAAAAAAGCCAATCCCATTGCATATATGTATCACGTTTTTACTGTGCATCTGTCTATTATTGGTGGACATCTAAGTTGGTCCCATTTTCTTTCTTTCATGAGTACAGCAGAAATAAATACTACTTTGGTAAAAATAGACTTAATAGTTTGTATTTGGCACACAGTAAGTGGTATGTTATTTTCTGAAGCTGCTCTAAAGATCTCTTCTTTAAATTTGGTTCCAAATTCTGGCTATGATGTAGTTGTCTTCGCAGTATTCTGACGGATGCCTGCTGCAGCTCATTGAACTGTAGGTTAATAATTTACTATTCATTTTAGAAATTTCTCACTTATTATCTCTTTGAATACTTTATCTGTCCATCTTCTTTTTTTTTTTTTTTTGGTTTTTCGAGACAGGGTTTCTCTGTGTAGCCCTGGCTGTCCTAGAACTCACTCGGTAGACCAGGCTGACCTTGAACTCAGAAATCTGCCTGCCTCTGCCTCCCAAGTGCTGGGATTAAAGGCGTGCGCCACCACTGCCTGGTGTATCTGCCCATTTTCTCTATCCTCTTCTTTTATTACGTTGATGATAGAACCTTTGGAATACATGATATCATTCTACAAATCTCAAATACTCCGTTTTGTTTATCTGTAACTAGAATTGTAGTTAGGGATGGTTGTGAACCACCATATAAGAATTGGGAATTGAACACTGATCTTCTGGAAGATCATAATGTGGTCCTAACCACTGGACCATCTCTCCAGCCCCTCCTTTTGCATTTTTTTTGTCATAGTTATAGGATTTTGGCTAGCTCTTAGTTAACTTCTACTGATGATTTTCTTTCTTGACCTGTGAGTCCCATTTTTTCATTTTGTGTATATGTGCAGATATTTTTCTGGACTCTATGGAAGCTATTTTATCTGAAAGTATATTAGAGAATCAACTAAATATTCTCCTCTCCCTGTAAATAAATGGATACCCATTTCTATCAGGCCAAGCTGAGTGAACATGACCTGAGGTAGAGCTGGGTTTCAGTTTCTATACAATGTCAGTTCCATCTAGTTCACCATCAGTGCCTTCAATTATTTGGAAGCCATGACGGGAACTTTTTCTATAAATGAAAGATTATCTTAGAGCTATTGTGAGCTTTCTGCCCTGTCAATATCTTCCTTATCCTCCTGTCTTAGAGAAGTGTTTCCCTTCTCTCCTTTTCTTAACCCTTCCTACCAGTTTTCTTAAATGGAGGCATTCCATGGGAATTACCCTCTCAGTCCTCCTGTTTCTGTAGAGACATTAACTCAAAGTCAGTGCATCCAGTGGTTTCTCTCAGCTCTTCACTGCCCTTTGTATTTGTGGTCCTACTCTGGTAGTTAGTGAAAACCTGTCAAAGCGAGCTGTTGAGGTAGTAGGGCTTTGCTCTCTGCTTACAGCTTGTATAACTGACTTTTCAGTTGCCAGGATAAAATGCCAAAAGCAACTTGGAGTGGGGGGAGATGTTCATTTTAGCTCACAGTTCAAGAGGAATGTAGTCTGTCCCGGTGGGAAAGGCATGGCGGGAGGAGCATAAAGCTGTTCTGGTGATCAGAAAGTACAGCGTCCACTTTGATCTATCTGCACACAGGAAGCTGAGGTCAGGGGCAGCGAGTCAGGTACATACTTTTTCCAGTAAGACTGCTGCTTTCAAATTATACCATAGAGCCATAGTAGCAAAAACAGCATGGTACTGGCACAAAAACAGACACATTAATCAGAGTTGAGGACACAGACATAAGCCCACATACCAACACGCACCTGTTTTGTTTGTTTTGTTTTGTTTTGTTTTGTTTTGGACAAAGATGCCCAAAAAAATACACACTGGAGAAAACGCAGTATCTTTAACAAATAGGACTGGGAAAACTAGTTCTGATAAGTAAAAGTATGAAACTCAGTTCTTCTCTCTTGCCCCGCACACAAAGATCTCACTGTTTGTCTTGGAACTCTGAAATGCCTCGAAGAAGGAACTGGCTGATAAAGACTTTCTAAGTAAGACCCAGGTTACCCAGGAAATAGAACTAACAATCAACAAGTAGAAACCTCATGAATTTAAAAAGCCTGATGTATTGGAAGTAAACTACAAATCAAGACCATAGATCATAGACCAGGAAAAATAATTTTTGCCATCTATACATCTGACAGATGATTGGTGTCTAGAATATACAAGAATAAGACAAAACAGAACAACCAACCCAAACAACAAGAATACAAACAAACAAAAACCACAGTCGATAGGTGTGCTGTGGCACTGAACAGCAAGTTCCCAGAAGAAATCCACATGGCTAAGGAAGATTTTTAAAAGTGTTCACCATTCCAGCTATCACACAAATGCAAATTAAAAACGACTTTGAAAAATTCACTTTCCCTGTCAGAATGGCTAAGATTAAGAAAACAAATGATAGTGCCAGATGTGAGATGCTTCCTTTCAAGTCAAGAGTATCCTAGAGACACTCCATAGAGACTATTACCATTGTTCTTAGTTACACACAGGACCTTGATGATATGACCCTATTGCCGGAGGCCCCACACAGTTTGATTACAAGACATGGAGAAATAAAGTTGGTACTTAACCAGGAAGGAATTTTGTCCCTGCTGGCTAGCTCTCATAGTAACAAAAGGTGCTATGTAGGTTGCTGGGGGTGGGCAGAGTCATCAACCCTCTTACTCAGCTATGAACCCTTAAAAAAAGATATCGATATGGGTGTAGTAGTGGCACAGATGTTACAGGGGTAACCAAGTACTTTCTTATTTAAGGCTTGTTACTCAGAAGGAAACCCATGCCTGGCTTTGTAAATCAGGAAAAAAAACTATGGTGGAGGAAGCTCATAGGCCCCAGGAGTAAACTTACTAGCATTAGTTCCTAAACGGACATAGTATCAAACTGTCCTCTAAATTCTTATCTCTATACGCATAGATTAGTGCAACTCTCGGACCTTATTTTTAAAAATTGCTTTGTGTAAGGGATGGCAAGTAATAAAGAAATTCACAGAGATATGGCTGTAGAGAACTCAGCTGAGAATAGGACATATATATCACACTGTTCTCTTCCAGACTCAGGGACCATCTCAGAAGGGTAGAGAAACAGTAACTGGCAGAGGTTGGAGAGGACCAGTGTCTTCTGGAAATGACAGGACAAATACTCACTTGAACTCACAGCAGCTGTGCTTGTCTGAACAAGATCAGGCCACTCAACATTCTAGGACTAAGTGGGGAAGGCTTCACGAGCCTCTTCCCCATCTGAAGAGCTACTGATGACAGCTGGTGACTTCTGCAGAGAAACAGTTTTCTTTTAAGGTGTGGCTCCTGGTCGGTTGGCCATGCTTCAGTGGATAGCTCCATACCCATGAATATATTTGTAGCACAAATTATTGGACTCAATAGGAAGAAAAAGGAGGAGGAAGAGGAAGAAGAAGAGGAGGAAGAAGAAGAAGGGGAAGAGAACAAGAAGATACGAAGTCAGGAGGAGATAAAAAGATGGTTTTGAGAAGAATCAGGGGGAGAATTAGGAGTGAAAGTGATTAAAAATACATTGCATGTCGTGCTGACTAGATTTATGTCAACTGGACACAAGCCAGAGTCACTCAAGAGGAAGGAGACTCAACTGAGAAAATGCCTCCATAAGATTGACCTGTAAGCAAGCCTGTAGAGAGACTGTTCCCATCCTTTGGCTCACGACCCCTTGGGGGCATGGAGACTGTGTCAAATAACTGTTTTACACGGGTCACATATCACATATCCTGCATATCAGGTATTTACATTCTGATTCATAACAGTAGCAAAATTGCAGTTATGAAGTAGCAATGAAAATGATTTTACGGTTGGGGGTCACCACACCATGAAGCACTGTATCAAAGGGTCACAGCATTAGGAAGGTTGAGAGCCACTGCTCTAGGACATGACATTTCTTAATTAGTGACTGATGGGGGAGGGTCAATCCTGATTCTGTGTGGGGCCATCTCTGGGTTGGTGGTCCTGGATGGGATCTCTAAGGAAGCAGGCTGAGCAAGCCTTGATGGGCATGTAGTAAGCATCAGCCCTCCATGGCCTCTGCATCAGCCCCTTCCAGGCTCCTGTTTAAGTTCCTGTCTTGACTTTCTTCAACAATGAACAGTGATGTGGGAGCGTGAACCAAATAAACCCTTTCCTCTCCAAGTTAATTCTGTCCTGGTGTTTCATCACGGCAAAAAGTAACCCTAAGACATATGTATAAAATTCTCAAAGAATTGATAACAATTATTATATTTAAAACATCAAAGCCCACCCTAGTGACATACTTCCTCTAGCAAGGCTTTAATTCCCAAATATTTCATGACTTTCCCCTCTAGTGGCACTAGCTGGGGACCAAGTGTTCAAATAAATGAACCTGTGAGGGACGTTTCTAATGCAAAGCACCACACACAGCTGCACGGTAGGTGAGCCCACACACTGCCATTAAAACTTGCTCAGATGGGACTGGTCCCATGTAGGAGTGCCTTCTCCCCAATCAGAGTCATACAGTGGGCCGAGTGCAGGTCTCTCCACAGAAGAACTGACATTTTCAGTAAGTCGGTTTACTATGTTTCGTTGTGAACGTGTTTCTCTTGCGGTTATTTTTAAAAAGCTATAGATATGTAGATTATCTTGTTCGTTCTATGTGTTAGGAAGTAGGAAGTAGATTGTAGTCTCTTTTGACTTTCCACGAACACACGGGAAGAGAAGATGGCCTGCCCAATCTCCAGCCTTCAAAACAGAGTTGGGAAGGGCAAAGAGCAGTGAGAAAATATAGCAGATATGTAGATGGGTAAAACCAGGCATGTATCTATGACATGAGAACAGAAGCGGAACTCTTTATGGGAACACAGAGGACTCATGAGAAGAGGGCGAAGACAAGTGGAAATATGGGGGTGGATGGGTTCAACACTCAATGTAAGTGTGTGAAAGTGTCCTTATGAAAACACCATGAATATAGTTGGAAAACGATTTTAAAGAATGCATAGTGGTGACTATGTTAAGCACTTACATCTAGTATTGTAATGCAACGTGTACTTGAAAGATGAAAGCTGTAAGATTTCAAGCATAAACCACAGTAATGAACACAATCTACATTCCTAGGCCAAAGCAGAAAATTCCTCAATGTTTTTTTCCTTTGCTCTACCCTCCCTGCTCTGTCTTTCTTCTTCTGAGGCAAGGCCTCACTCCGTAGCCCAAACTACTCTCAAACCTGTGACAGTTCTCTTGCTTCATCCTTTCAAAAACTGGGATTACAGATAGGAGACACCACACCCTGCTAGGCATGTGTCTTTAAGAAAGGAAAATGACAGTTGAAATAGGGATTTTTAAACTATTAACAGTCAGTGCCCTAAACTATAGGCGTGTTTGTGTGTGTGTTTATGTGTTGTGTCTAGCCTGACTTCAAGCTTTGAAATGTAGTACAGTCAGTTAGGGAGAGATTGGGGATGGAAAGTGCATGAAATAAAAAACAAACTAGAATTCAAATGCACTAACTAGAGCCCAGGAGTGTAAACTGCAGTCCACGTCCATCTTCACAGCCTGGATGCCCCAAAGAAACTGAGCTCTTCTGTTATGGAAGTAAACACACACACACACACACACACACACACACACACACACACACACACACACACACACAC
>NW_021604792.1:7376375-7380897 GCF_004785775.1 Grammomys surdaster
CACACACACACACACACACACACACACACACACACACACACACACACTGTGGGAGAGTCAGGGACCAAAGAACAATCTTACCGCAGAGGCCTCAGTGCCCCAATACTAATGAGGAGGGGAAGACAGCTACCTCATTCTTACCTTCCAGACCACACAAGACTCACAGCTCACCGTCACTGCAAAGCTTTGGGTGGAAAGAATTCTGGGAATGTAGTTCACCTCAGCCAAGTTGTTATACTACACAGGCATTTCACACATTAATCGGCACTCCATCAACCTACTCTCTGGCAGTACTGATCTTAGAACTTTCGGGACTTCTGTCGCATCTTTTCCAGCTACTCCTCAAGGTCTTCCATCTGCTTTCCCAAGGTTTCCTCATCTCCCTTAGTTCCTTACAACACCACCATATTGCTGACCTCAACAAACAGAGTTTGAGATAAATTTTGACAGTCTGTTTTCATGCGTGTGATGTAGATGGTCTGTCGCCCAATCTCTCTGCTCTACTCAGGTTCCTCTTGATCTCTGCAAGCATCTTCTAAAAGCAGTGACTTCCCAATCTGGATTATTGCCATGGCCCTTCTTCCACTGGACTTCTATTGGATTCAGTCCACGGGAACTAGAGGAACTACTCTTACAAATTTAATGTGGCCTCCCTCCACTCTGTTGATCTCTGCAGCCCTTCATGCAACTGTGAGGTGCCCTCATTGGTGGAGGGTTAGTGCCTCTTTTTTCAGACTAATGATTTGTTGAAATACTTTGCAGGTGTATACAGAAACAATATTTTACCAGCCTTCTGTGCACAGCCTGGGTTATGCTGGTTGACATGAAAAATTAATCATCACAGACCTCTTTATCACCCCTATTTCTACCTTTAAGTCTTGTCTTACGTGAACTCAAGGCTCTATATAAACACTTGAAACACAAAACTGTTTTCTATCAAGTAATACCTGAAAATCACGTCTTTTGCAAATGTGTTTTACATTACTATAAATAAAAGCTGTCCGAAAGATAAGGTATTAGAATGCTGGAGAGGCTTCATTGTGCAAGACCTGCTCAGCCGCCCACTAATTATAACCTGGGAGACCAGAGAAGACACTCCCTTCATCAATGCTTTAAGACATGTGTTATCTAAATTAACATCTCTCTTCTAGAGTAGCCTTTAATGCTGCCGTTAAACTAGGATTCTTCTATTCAATGGAAGGTGGGAGAGTGGGGTGACATTGCTCGTCCATCTTAACCCCCAGAGACAAAGGATTATCGTAGCAGGCAACAGACCAAGTGATCAACATAACGGTGTAAAGTTTTGTAGTTTAGTAGATTCTGATGTATTTTCATGAGATTGAAACAAATGGACTGCCTACAAATTCTGATTTGGTTTGTGTATACGCATGCTTACATACACACACACACACATGCACACACACACGCACACATGCACCCACGCACCCACACACTTGCACATCCCTAAGTCCCAAGTATAAAAGTCTGACTTAAATCCCCAATAGACAGCTATTAACTCTCAACTTCTTATGAAGGGGATGGCAGGCTTCTTGAAGAAGAACACTGCTACGTTATCATGGATGGAAATGAGTAAGCTTCCTCCTTCTCATTTCCACAGAGACCCTGGGCCATGTTCTAGAGTGAATGTGCATAGTTGGGAGGGAATTATTGGAACGTGGGGATGCTGCAGACTATTTCAATGGTGACATTAATTTTCTTCCCAAATGCTATGGTTGCTGGGGGTACAAGGCCTTTGGCTTGAGCTCAGCTCACAGTGGCCTGCTTGGTATCTGAGCCTATTATATGATTTTTTTTTTTTTTTTGGTTTTTCGAGACAGTGTTTCTCTGTGTAGCCCTGGCTGTCCTGGAACTCACTCTGTAGACCAGACTGGCCTCCAACTCAGAAATCCACCTGCCTCTGCCTCCCAAGTGCTGGGATTAAAGGTGTGCGCCACCACCACCTGGCTATTATATGATTATTTCCTCAGCTCTGAAATGTAGAGTTGGGATATTCACATTCAGTAGATGGGATCCCTGAATTGATTTTCTAAATGATAAAGTGATTATCAGAAAGAAGTTTCTAAAATTGTCTTTACTTGTGCGAATGATAAACCAAAGGAGATGCAGAATTCTTGGGGGATTTAATAGACTAGTGTTATCACAGACATCTTAAAGATAGGTGAGAAAGGACACACAAGAAGCAGCTGCAAATAGTTCAAGGGGCTTTCCAACTCAGTCGTTTCCTCATATGTTCTTGGGCATGGTCAACATATCCTTTCTGAGCAGTGTGTAATTACATGCCTATAATTCTAACACTAGGGAGCGTGCCTGGGCTAAACAGAAAGACTGTGTCTCAAGAAACTAACAAAGAGAGATAAATCAAGAGATAGATACACATTTGAAGGTGAAGAATAGGTTGCAGTATCCAGCCCCTTCTACTACCTAAAGAAGGATTCAAAGATTTAGTAGACTTCCAGTCTTGACTGCAAACTAACATCTGAGAAAGTTCTGTAGTGCACCCCAAAACAGACTAGTTCCCTAGTCTTTCTAGATGACATTTTATTCATTCGTTCATTTATTTTTTGATGTTTTGAGCAGGGTCTCTTTATGTAGCCCTGACTGTCCTGGAACTCACTGTGTAGACCAAGCTGGCTTTGAACTCCTGCATCTTCCTCCCAAGTGATTAAGGGTGTGTACCTGGTTTCTCCTGTTAAAAAAATTTCTAGTTTGTTAGACTCAAGAAAGGCTGAAAGTCAGGTACGATGAAACACACCTTTAATCCCAGAATTTCGGAGGCGGAGGCAGGCCAATCTCTGAATTCAAGGCCATCTTGACCTAGAGAGTGAGTTTCAGAACAGTCAGGGTTATAACAAACCAAACAAACAACAAAGACTGAATGTTTCACTTAAACTACCAAGTTACTATGCAAACACTGTAAGTTTGATGTTTGATCCTCCCAGCCAAATGGTAGGCTTTCATGGTTGTATTCCATTGTGAATTGGAGTTGTGGATGCCAGATTAGATTTAAACAGGCTCCAAAGGCACAAATATGAGCAGTTGGATCAGAGTCCTGTATTATTTTTTTTGAAAGTCTCACATAATCTGGGTTGGATGACCTTGAACTCCTGATAGTCTCTTGTCTCCACTTCCTAAATGCTAAGATGACAGGTGTCTGCTCCAACACTTGGCTCTTGTGGGGTCTGATTCCTAAGAAGCTGCTTCATTTTTCTCAGCCCTTATCTTTAACTTTGTGAGAATTTCTTGATGCTTATTTCACTAAGGAAGAAGAGTTGAGGGCTGATTTCAGTTGCTTTTCAGTACATGCCAGCAGAGTACAAAAGCACACCCAGGAGTGCTTATGGGGAATTCTGCCAATGAACAACCTGAATATAAATTTGCTTCTACTGTCTGTAATGACCTGAAAAACAAACAAACAAACAAACAAACAAACAAAAACCTTTCTATACAGAAAGTACCTTAGATACCATTTAGTATTCCTGGATGTATTGCCTCTGACCAGATCATGAATTTATGCCAAATAAAGAATAGCAATGAACCAGCAACCTCGGAATTAACTGCACTTGTCATGTTCCATCCCTCTGAGGATGTCCTGAAGGAGCAGTGGTTTGGTCAGTTGTATGGTTAGCTGGATGGTGACACTTTCAGGGACAGACTGTCTTCCGGGTCACAAACTCTGCTCTGAGCAAACAGCTGTCTATGATGCTTTCCCACCTTGGGTTAAAGAATGAGAGGAAGGAAATGGTCATTTCTTCTTATTACTAACAGTTACTTAGCAAAACTTAGCAAAGCTGTCAGTCCTCTTGACCTGTGCTTTGTTGACTTAAAGATCGTACTTCCTGAAGAATCATCTCTATTGGCAAGACAACCATGGTGCCATTAAACTGAGATTACAACCTGCCTCTTAGAACTTCTCATGTCCCTGAATCTCCCAGGGGTGGGGAAGGGGAAAAAACCCACCAAAACCAAACAGGTGGCTTAGAACACTGGCTCGTGTAATTGACTTCAATTCTTGGGGAGAAATGAGTTTTCCATTATGCTGTGGGAGTAGAAGGTGGTGCTTCTGGACATGAGTAGAGCTTCTGGAGCTACTTCTTCATGTGCCCATAAGAAGGGAAAAGGACAAGTTGGAAGCTTCAGGACGATGGATTACAGTTTGCATACAAGGTAAATGTGAGGTTCTGGGTTCAATCCCTAGTATTGGAAAGAAAAAGAAAAAAAAGGAGTTGAGCTGAATGTGTTTGTTTACACCTCCTGCATTACCAGGAAACAGGAGGATCAGGAATTTGAGGATAGCCTGAGCTTCATAGCAAGTTCAAAGCTAGCCTAAGCTAAACATTTTGGCCTATCTCAAAACAAACAAGCAAACAAAAAAACACCCCAAGAGGTGAGGATGTATTTCAGTGACAGCTTGCTTAGCATGTACAAGGTGCTGGATATGATCCCTAGAAAAACATACACACACACACACACACACACACACACACACACACACACACACACA
>NW_021604792.1:7380907-7389232 GCF_004785775.1 Grammomys surdaster
CACACACACACACACACACACACACACACACACACACACACACACACCAGAAAGCTATAATAACCCAATGTAGTATGACTTCAGAACTGGAGGTCCCACAAGTACACAGATTTGGGTCAACCTTCAGAAAAGCTGAGGTTTTTGTTGCCCTAGATTAGAAAACACTGGGTAAACAGTAGGAAAGGGGATCAGAATCATCAGCTATGCCTGTGTGAGCCTAAGCAGAAACAAGGGAGGTAGCAGCTATGAGGACTGATTTTATTCACTAGGACCACGTTCCAGTCCACATGCACATATGAGCGTTGCTTTGTTCTTTTCAATCTTTTGCTTTTGGGTGTTAACTTTGTACATTAGCATTTAAGCCACAGAAAATCAAAGGGAAAGAGAGAATCAGGTAAAAGACCAAAAGATATCATCCAAATGTGAATCTCACTTGCTCATCCTTTGGAGAGGGAAGTGCATTGTCTTTTAAGCTCTGTGACATCTAGTTGTAGCTTGTGGAGTGGAAGCATGGTTATCACTGCTGTTATCATTGTTTGAAAGTGGTTAAAAGAGCATATGGATTGTTGGCAAATTAAGGAAGAAGTCTACGCCAACGTTCTGCTGCCATGAGGAATGTTCTTTCCCTCGTGGGTCTGAGTTTTAGTTGTCTGAAGGAAGAGCATATGTGGAGTTTCCAAGGCAGCAGTGACGCACTGGGTTTCAGATGTCTGTCATGTCAGATATTGTGATGGATAATCACAGAAGTCCCTGTTCAATCTGTGTGTGTCTTCACTTTCACATCCGCACTCAGTCTATAGAGGTAACAATATCCCAGGAGCCTTTGCTGTGAATCCCTCTCGGTGCTCTTACATGAGCAGCTGGTTGAGTGGACAGTCTGATTTTCTTACAGTTCTCAAATTGCCCACCTGAGAGGGAGTCTATTGGATTGAGTGTTGACTACGCACTGACAGTTAATGGTGTTCTATTTGTTTGATAGAAATGCTGGTGGTTTGAATAGGAAAGGTCTTCATCGGCTCAGAGATTTGAGTCCCCGATCATCATAAAATGGCATTATTAGGAGGTGGGTGTGGCCTTGTAGGAGAAAGTGTGTCACTGGGGGTGGACTTTGGGGTTTCAAATGCTTAAGCTAGGCTCTTTGTCTCTTTCTCTTCTTACTGCCAGCAGATCCAGATGTAGAACCCTCAGCTACTTCTCCAGCACCATATGTGCCTGCCTGTCACCATGCTCCCAGCCATAGCAATAATAGACTAAATTTCTAAACTGTAAGCCAGCCCCAATTAATTTTTTTCTTTTATAATAGTTGTCACGATCATGATATCTTCTCTTCACAGCAATAGAACATTGACTGAGACGGGCAGTTACCATCTTTCTGTGATGACCAACTGTCTTTCCCCATCCAATTTCCCCACTATATCCAAATATAAATACATGGATTTAAATACAGTTCTCCAGTTGCCATCTTTGGCAGTCTCTCAAATCCTAATATACAATAGCCTTGCTTTCATTTATTATATAATATCTTTAAATTTCCATTATTACTTCTTCTTTTGCTCATTAATTATTTAAACTATGGTTTTCTTTTTCCAAGAATGTGATATTACTTATACTTTAATAGCCTCATATTTAATTGCACTATGCTTCAGGAACTAGCAGCTTTACTCTGAAATTTTCTGGAATATTTTATGTTTATGTGCAAAGATCAACAACCTTTTTGTAAATAGTCAGAAAGTAAATATGATAAACTTTGTGACCCGAATCCTCTTTACATTGTATCAATTTTTACTTTATATAACTTGGTCCTAGGCATTGATTATATGGTTAAGACTTTTATATCTTCTTGGTAACTCAAACTTTTATTTAAAGTACTCCGAATGTCCCTTTATTGTTTGGTTTCTAACTTGTGGGGCTCCTAAGAGGTGATTGGACCATTGAAAGGCTGAATCCATCAGTCCATTTAGGATCAACCCAGTGTTCATTCTTGAATGGACTGTGATGGGTGGGGCTGTGCTGGAGGAAGTAGTCACTTGGTGGGAGCAATGTCTTTGTGGGTACTTGGGGGTTTTGATACATTCTGCCTCTCTTTGCCGTCTGACCTCTGCTACACCCTCACGTGTTGTACATGTTCTATTATCCAGGGTACTACAGCAATGGAGCCAGCCAATTGTAGGCTGAAGCGTTTGGAACTAGGAGTCAAGACAAATCATTCCTTATCTCACGTATTTGGTCATAGCAATAAAGTCCTAAAGAGACATTCCCTCTTGATGCTTACTAATATTTTAGCTATAACAGCAATAAAAATATAGACAAGTCAACTTTCCCCTTGGTTTATTTGCCTTGCCTTTTGCATCCATTTTTTAGTCATTTAATTTTCAAAATGTATTTGTTCTAATATTTTAGGTGGGTCTCTTATGAGTATACTTTGCTGTCATCTGTGTCTTGATTTGTGGGTGTCATAACGTGTGTATGTGTGTGTGTAACTATACATTTATCTGGACTTATTTACTATGTCACTTTTTAATTTGTCTTATATTTTCTTGACTTTTTTTTTTTTTGCTTTTTATGACAGATGGTAATGATCAGCAAATATTCCTGGTCCTGTCCTTCTAGAATGCTCTCCATGAAGCAACATGGGTAATCTTGAGCAATAGCTGGGAGAGTGTCATTTATCACCTCTGGTCCAACGCTGGGAAGGGTGTGGTTGGGTTCTTATGTAACAACTTACCACATGCCAGATGGGAAAGCTTACCTCCTTCCAGTCCTTTTTGTTATTTGCCATTGTTCCTTTTAAAATTTTTACTGTGTTTCTGCATTTGTGTGTGATGTGTGTAGGTGCATCTCATGTGTGGAGGCCAGAGAACTACTTGTAGGAGTTGGTTCTCTCCCTGTGCCAGATGGACAATCACACTCAGGTAGGTGTTAAGGCTTGGCAACAGGTGCCTTTATCCCCTACGCCATTTCTCTAGCCCTATCTATCAACTCCTATGGATGATGTGAAACCAGCTCCCATGGCCCACCTCACTATGCAGCAAGAGTGAGTAATAAATTTGCTTGTGCTACATCAGAGAGAAATCATAGGTGTTTTATCCTTATAGAGTTCAGTAGACTATTATGATGAACACATTGGTTTGAATTTTTTTTAACATGATGGCATTTCTAAAAATGACCCTTGTTTCCCTGTTGGTTTGGCATGTATTTGTTTTATTTCTATTTACTCTGTGGTTACTGGGGAGCAGGTGTGGAGGTGGAAAGTAGACTAGAGATTTTCACGGCTGCTTGTGAACACACTATGGCATAAAATGTGCCTTATTTAAGGTCTGAGTGTTTTTGTTTGTGCGAGCAGGTTCTTCGGAGCACCCAGATCACTGGTGGGACATGAAATCAATTGTTTGCTCTCATGAACCCGCTCCTACTTCTCTCTTCTAAAGGGCAATGATTTCTTCTTTCTCCTTTTGGATTTAGACAGGGGGTATGTGACACCTACAAAGTAAGCATTGAAAGAATCCAGCGGCTGAAAGTGTGACCAACCTAAAGTAGGGTACATGGCAGATCCGTTGTCAAATTAGTGATACCAAGGTTTGAGCTTCTGACAAAGTCTGCTGCCTTTCTTTAAACAAACTACAAATTTTATTGATTTGGATATTGATTCACAAATTACAGTCTAGCCGTATGAATAAATTCTAGCCACTTAGTGGGCATTCATGTTTTCCATGTGCTTCAATGACAATCCATTTCATATCAGTTTTTGCTGGCAACATCAGTGTCACTGATGGAGGACACTGATGGATCCTGTTTCAGTGTTTTGTTTACTGATTACAAAACTTAATTTTTTAATTAGGCAATTTAAGAATCTGGAGGCTATAGTGTATGAAGAGTATTTGAAGAGACTGTGTTTTAAAGATTAGACAATCCTGAGGAACGCCAAGCACAGCATCAACTTTCAGGATTATTGAAGGAACTTCAGAGGCCTCATAGTCTGTCTTTGGAAGACACTATTTTAAGAGCTTCCTGTATACAGTCACCACTCTCTTCTAGAACACTCAAGCTCACTACTATTTAGGACAAGCCTCTGTAATTTTTATAGGATGCCCTAATTGTTAACGTTCTTTTCTATGATACCGGGTGACTTATTGATTCCCAATATCAATCCATTTTGATCACACACACACACACACACACACACACACACACACACACACACCTTTTCCTTCCAGGTTAAATATATTCAATTCTTTCAAAATATGCAAGGATTGGGGTGGGTTGGAGCCACAGAAATACATGCCTATGACCCTGCTACTTTAGAGGTAGAGGCAGGAGGATCAGAAGTTTAAGGCCATTTTTTTCTGTATAGCAAGTTCAAGAAAAGGTACACTCACACACACACACACACACACACACACACACACAGAGAGAGAGAGAGAGAGAGAGAGAGAGAGAGAGACAGAGAGACAGAGAGACAGAGAGACAGAAAGACAGAGATAGAAAGCACTCTTCAGATATGCAATAGACTAGAATTCATAAAATTAAACATTTCAATCATGATTTCCTGGGAACCTGCAGGCCACTCTGGCCAGGGAAGCAATAGCTAACTGCAGATCTTCACTTCTTCCTCTGCTCTTCAAAATCTAGTTCCTCCATCTTATTCCCAGTTCTGCAGTAGAACACCCAATGCAGCCTCCCCACACATACTCTATCTCCATTTGATCACAGATTTCCCCCTCCTAATCTCCTGCCCCATTTCATTGCTTTATTGACAACCTCAATTCAAGTATCTCAGGAACCCATATCCACTCCTAAGTCTCAGTTTCCAATAACCAGAAATACATTTTACCTGGAACTCTCAGTGACCACCCACATCAGGATTCCAGAAGAATTTCTTTACCAGGCAACACACAGCTTTCATAAGAACCAAAGAGGGCAACAGAAACAAAGGAAGGAAACACCAAAGACAAGACCAGACATTAGCACCTATAATTACAATTTTCCCAATCCTAGAGAGATGCCTAGATACTAGTGTAAAAACACAATCAATTACAGATAGGACAGTATGTCTACAGCAGAGCCCAGCACCCTTACCACAAGAGGCTCTGAGTATTCCAACATAGCTGAAGCACAAGAAAAAGACCTTAAAGTAGCTTTTATGAATATGATAGAGGTCCTTAAAGAGGAAATAAAAACACAAACAAACAATGGAAGGAATTAGTAAAGCTGTCCAAGATCTGAAAGTGGAAATAGAATCAATAAGGAAAGCCCTAAAGTAGAAACCTAAGGGTTCTTTGGAAAGTTGTTTGGATGGTGTTTTGCTGCAGCAAAGAACTGAAGGATTGTTTTCCTGAAGTGAAGGTGAAAGACTGAGAAGGAACATTTCACTGAAGCAGACACAGGAGAGAGGATGTTCTGCTAAAGCAGGTGAAAGGACATGTGATTAAGGATTCCTTGCTAACGACACACATGCATTGGTCCTCCTTACATTGCGTATTTGAGCAGCATTTGTAGGTACTCCTATAGAGAGAAATGTATCAAAAAAACATCTGGTGGTGTGCTGCAGTTTCTTGCTGTTTCCACAGACTCAGGCTGATTGGCAGAATGATGTCAGCTGAGACAGACTCACGTCCTGGGGCAAGACCCATGGAGGACACATGATGTGTAGAGGGTAGAAATAGGACTCGACAGACAGCAATGGAGGCTGAGCTAGCTAGGCTTGCTTATAGAGCTAGCTGTGCAACACTTGTGGGTCTCATGTCTTTGTTGATCTTCACTTCTCTGAGAGAAGCACAGTGGAGAACTTCTCCTGGTGTTCCTCCTGGTCCCTTGTGCTGACTGGAGCCGAGGCTGACGTCTGGCTGTCTCTGCTAGGTAGTACCACCACTGCTGATTCATGTTTGCTACTTGAACTCTACTGAACTAGACTGCTCGTGTATTCATGAAGTGTTTATGAGTGGATGGAGCTGCTGCTGCTAACCTGTGAACTGAACTGCCCATTTCCAGACAACACAGATGGATGTTGCTCCAAAGGAACCATTTCTAAACAGGTTCACTTCCTCCGTATCCTTCCTTTCCTACTATCTCTGGTGGATAGTGGGCTAAAAGGGAGGCTAAAGCACTTAAGAACCATCGTTAAAAATAGGTTTTAAAAAGCCCAAACTGAGGGAAATCTGAAAATAAAAAGATTTAGAGACAAGAGGCAAGCCTCACCAACAGAATACAATAAATGAAAAAGAGAATCTCAGGCATTAAATAGATTATAGAAGAAGATATAAAAAAAACTCCTGGCACAAAACACCCGGAAAATCTGGGACACTATGAATCACCAAATCTAAGATTAATAGTAATAGAGAAAGGAGAAGAAACACAGGTCAAAGGCATAGAAAATACTTTAACAAAATTATAGACGAAAATTTCCATAGCATAAATAAAATAAGAAGAGGCCTATCAAGAAGAGTTCAGCACACCAAGTAGCCTGGACCAGAAAAGAAAGTCCTCTTGGCACATAAAATCAAAACAATAAGTATACAGAAAAAAAGATGGAATATTAGAAGCCTCAAAGTAAAAAGACCAAGTAACATATCACATGTAAAGGCAGACCTATTAGAATTACATATGACTTGTCAATGGAGACTCTAAAAGGCAGAAAATCCTGGATAGATGTATTCCAGACTCTGAGACCACAGACACAAGTCCAGACTACATATCCAGCAAAACTGAATCACAATAGATGGAGAAAATGAGATATCCTCTGACAAAGCCAAAATAAAGTAATATCTATTAATCTAACACTACAGAAGGTGCCGGGCGGTAGTGGCGCACGCCTTTAATCCCAGCACTTGGGAGGCAGAGCCAGGCGGATTTCTGAGTTCGAGGCCAGCCTGGTCTACCGAGTGAGTTCCAGGACAGCCAGGGCTATACAGGGAAACCCTGTATCAAAAAACAAACAAACAAACAAACAAACAAACAAACACTACAGAAGGTGCTAGAAGAAAAAATCCAACCTGAAGCAGTTAACTATACAACCCCAAACCCACAGGAACTAAATAATCTCAGACCAGCAAAGCAAAGGAGAGGAAAGAGGGGAAGTGATCTCTTCTCTCTCTCTCTCTCTCTCTCTCTCTCTCTCTCTCTCTCTCTCTCTCTCTCTCACACACACACACACACACACACATACACACTTGCCACCCTCAACAACAACAAAGCCAGAAATCAACACTGTTCACTAATATCTTTCAATGTCAATGGTCTCATTTCCCCAGTAAAAAGACAGACTAACACAAAGGATGTGAAAACAAGATCCATCCTTTTGCTGCATCCAAGAAACAAGGATAACATCAAGGGTAGACATAACCTCAAGGCAGAAGGATAGAAAAAGATATTCCAACCTTATGGGCCTACAAAGCAAGCTGGCGTAGCCATTTTAATATCTGATAAAATAAACTTCCAACCAAAACTAATCGGAAGAAGTGTAAAAGGACACTGCAGATTCAACAAAGGAAAAATCCACCAGGAGATCATTTCAATTCTTAACATCTATGTCCTAAACACAAGGGCACCCAAGTCTGTGAATGAAACATTTTACTGCTTAGTTCATATATTTACCCTCACACACTGATAGGGGGAGATACCAATACGCCACTCTCATCAATAGACAGGTCAGCCATACAAAACTAAACAGAGAAATGCTGGAGCTAAGTGACCTTATAAACCAAATGGATCTAACAGATATTTACAGAACAGTTCCCCAAAACACAAACAAATGTACCTTATTCTTGGCACCTCCCAGAACTTTCTCCAAAATTGACCACATACTTGGTCACAAAGCATGTCTCAAAAGATACAAGAAAAATGAAATAGCGCCCTGCATTCTATCAGAGCACCACAGATTAAAGCAGGACATCAACAACAGAAACAGCAGAGAGCATACAAAATCATAGAAACTGAACAGCTCCCTAGTGAATGAAAAATGAGTCAAGACACACACTAACAAAAGATTAAAGACTTTCTACAACTGAACAAAAATGAGTACACAGTAGGATGTGGCATTCAAAGTGCTATTTAATCCTAGCACTCAGGAGGCAGAAGCAGGTGGATCTCTGAACTGAAAGATGGCCTGGTCTACAGAACAAGTTGCAAGACAGCCAAGGTTACATAGAGAACCCTGTTTCAAATAATAGAAATAATATATTTTAAAGACCTCCAACAAGTTAGAAAATTTAAAATGAAATAATTTTCTCAATGCATAATTCTTAAATCAAATCCAATAAGCAATTTCTTTCTTTCTTTCTCTTTCTTTCTTTCTTTCTTTCTTTCTTTCTTTCTTTCTTTCTTTCTTTC
>NW_021604792.1:7389242-7406360 GCF_004785775.1 Grammomys surdaster
TTCTTTCTTTCTTTCTTTCTTTCTTTCTTTCTTTCTTTCTTTCTTTCAGTTTTTCAAGACAGGGTTTCTCTGTGTAGCCCTGGCTGTCCTGGAACTCACTCTGTAGACCAGGCTGGCCTCGAACTCAGAAATCCGCCTGCCTCTGACTCCCAAGTGCTGGGATTAAAGGCATGCGCCACCACCGCCAAGCTCCAATAAGCAATTTAAACAAACCTATAAGCCCAAGTAAAATAGAAGTAGTCATTAAAAGTCTACTAACCAATCAAAGTTCAGGCCGAGATGTTTTATTGCAAAATTCTACCAGACTATAAGAAGGATTAAATCCACTCTTGAGTTTTGAAAAAAAAAAAAAAACCAGGAATACACACTTCAGAAAAAGAAAACATCTTCAATAAATGGTGCTGGTGAAAGTGGATGTTCCATGTCAGAGAATACAAGTAGAGACCCTGTACAAAACTCAACTACAAGTGGATCAAAGACCTCAACATAAAATCAGAAACACTGAACCCGATAGAAGAGAAAATGGGGAATGGTGTTGAAGTCATTAGAAAAGAAGAAGATTTTCTGTACAGAACACTGTTAGTGCAGGCTCTTAGATCAAAGATTAATATTGGAACCTCATGAATCAGACAGACACTTCTGCATGGCAAAGGACATCATCATTTGAATAAAGTGAACAGGATGAGAAAGATTTTTATCAACCACACATATGAGGTCTAATATTCAAAATACGTAAAGAACTCAGAAAAAATAGATATCAAGCAAACAAAGAACCTAATTTTAAAAAATGGTGTACAGATCTCAACAGAGAATTCTCAGAGGCGAAAGGCAAACGGCTGAGAAACACTTAAAGAAATGTTCAATATCACTAGTCATCCAGGGAACTCAAATCAAAACTTCTTTGAGATTTCATTTTACATCTCTCAGAATAGCTAAAAAATCAATAAAACAAGTGACAGCTTATGCTGAAAAGGATGTGGAGCAAGGGGACACCTATCCATTGGAATTGGAAATGCAAACTTCCTCAGTCACTGTAGAAATCAGTGTGGTGTTTCCCCAGGAAAGTGGGAATTGTTCTACCTCAAGATCCAGCTATCCTACTCTTAGGCATATAAAGGATATTTCATTCCATCACAGAGACATTTGCTTAACCATATTCATTGCTACTCTATTCATAATAGCCAGAAATTAGAAGGAAAAAAAAACAACCGTAGATATCCCTCAACAAAAGAATGGATTAAAAAGAAATGTGGTGCATTTATACAATGAAATATTACTCAGCTGTTAAAAAACGAAATCATGAAATTTCCAGGCAAAAGGATGAAACTAGAAAAACAATCATCCTGAGTGAGCATCCTAGATGCCAAAATGCAAATATTGTATGCAGTTACTTATATGTGCGCATTAGCTGTTAAATTGATAAGCTGTATTTCATAGAATCACAGGGGTTAGGCATGGAGTAATGGATTAGAGAGAACAGATAGATCACATTAGAAAAAGGAATCAGAAAGATAGTTATGAATTGATGGGGACCTGGAATGGGAAGATCTAGTGGAGGAGTTGGGAGAAAGGGGTTGAGGGAGGAAGTAGTTGGAAAGTCGGCTAAAATTAAGGACCGATTGTGAGGTAGCATGGAAATGTAATACAGTAGAAGATTCCTAAGATACATGCACACATAAAAGCAATCAGAATGAAATTGTCAAATGATGGGAGACACAGAGTCCCAATTGTCCATCGCTTGTCGCCAAATGAAGCTTCCAGTACCAGAATTGAGTTAGATCTGACTGAGTTGTGGCAAAGAATTTCCCATAAGAATCCCTAAACAACCTAGGCTATTGCCAAGACTGTAGGTTTTACTCCATAAACTGGTGGCTAGGCCTCTTGCTGAAGACAACTACTTATACAACTCACTGAACATGCAGAAGTTAAGTTGATGCTTACACAAAGCCTTCATTTCTATGTGCTAGTACCTTTGGTACAGGAAGGTACTCTACACACTATCAAAAAAGAAAGGTAAACATCAAACCAGCCACAAACCTTTAAATTTGCAATGGTGTCCTGCCTGCAAGTTGTGCTAGAACCATTGTGACGCAAAGCTTGTGGGAGTGACCAAGCAATATCTGATTTGACTTAAGGTTCACTCCATGAGATGGGATGGAACCCATACCCATTACTTGTATAACCAAGAACCAGAGACTAGATAGCCCAGGTACCTAGGGTAAAATCAAATACTACTGTTCTAAAATAAATAATAAATAACAATACAATGACTCCTAATGACATTCTGCTGTGCTCATAGTCAGTGGCTTGCTCAGCTGTCATCACAGATGCTTTCTCCTGCAGCAGATAGGAACAAATACAGAGACCCACAGCCAGACATTTTCAGAGAATGAGAGATCTGGGGACACTCAGCCCTAAATGTGATGTCTCTACCAAGTCCCTCCCCTTCAGACTCAGGGAACCTCACAGAAGAGCAAGAGTGTAAGAGCCATATAGGATGGAAAGAAGACACTTGAAAACAAGGCCGTCTACATCAACAGAATCAAAGCTCCTAGGAACTCAGAGAGCCTGAGGCAGCATGCACACGTCTGCTCCAGGTCCTCTGTGTAGTTACTATGACTCCCAGTTTACGGTTTCTATGGGATTCCTTAGTGTGCAAATGAATGGGTCTCTGATTCTTATGCCTACTCTTTGGCTCTTTTCCTTCTGTTTATTTCTCTTGTCCAATTCTAATGTGATAATTTTTGTTTTATCATATTATGTTGTATTATTGTCTCTTAGAAGCCTGTTTGTTTTCTAATGTGAGACAGAAAGGGAGTAGATCCGGATGGGAGATGAGGTGGGGAGGAACTGGGAGGAGTAGAGGGAGGGGAAAATGTAATCAGGATATATTATGAGAAAAACATCTACACTTTCAATAAAAGGGGGGGTACAACAGGCAAATACACGTCACCAGTACATAATTCAGTATATTAAAGGATGTCCATACCATTAGTCATCAGGAAGTGAAAATCAAAACCATACAATTTTATACTAACTAGGATATAACAATTAAAGGGCCAGGACAGTAGTATTATCGAGCATGCAGAGATATTAGATACAGGCCACTGGAGGAAACACACAGATTTGCAGTTCTGCAGAGAGTTAAACAGAGTTACTGTCTGACCCATGAGTTCCATTCCTGGGTTCATACACAGGATAAATGAAAACATTATGGCCACATAAAACTTGATATGTGGCTATTTAAAACACCATTGTGTGTGAGGGATACACGGATAAGTACAATATGGTGTATGAGCTCACTAGAATATTATTCAGACGTAAAAGTAAGAGTGAGGTATTGACGGTGCTACAATGTGGAAGACCCTTGAGAACACGCTGAGTCAAAATGAGACACAAACGATCATGTTAGACGACTTCCCGTATAAAAACGTGCAGCGCAAATAATCATATAGAGTTGTAGGTCAGTTGTTACTTAGCAGGGACAGCTTTGTGGAGATTGCCTGGGACAATAACTAAAGGTGTGGTGTACCTTTTTGTGGCAATCAAAGCGCTCAGGATTTGTTTGTGGTGACCATTTCTCAACTCTGAGTAAAAGGCCATTGTTCTTTACACTTTAAACAGGTAAACTTTGTGGTAGGTGAATACTATGTATAAAACTATCATGCCCCTCCTTTATGCTTCAAACTTCCCACAGTATTTTTTAAAAATAGACAGGAGACTGACCTCTATACCACAGGCTTTCCTGCTTCTCTTCCCTCCTGGTCTCTGGTCACTTGCACTGTGAGGAAGTTTAGAGACACTGTTTGTTCACTGACAGTGGCTAAGGAGGCCAGCAGCAAGGACAGGTATTCAGAGGGTTTCATCTAGTTACCCATCAATTATGCTGTCAATTACTTATTGATCCAGTGGATATCCCCAGCTTTCCACACGCCAGGCTGTGTGCAAGGCTCTGGGACACAGAAGTTAGAGAAGTGGGCAAGATTGCTGTTGAAAAGCCCAGCACAGTTTCCTTGAGACAAAAGGAAAGCACACAGGCTCTTGCAGTACAGCATGGAATGTTAAGCTGGGGTGCCTGGTGGGGAAGGCTGGGGAAACTTCTAGAAGTGATGTCTCAGTTTACTGCTGACAGTGACACGACGAGGCCATGTTTAAGATCACTAAACAGTCAGTCCAAGGCAATTAGAGAGAGGGGAGAGGTGTGCGGCAACCATGCTAAGGACAGTGTGCTGACTCTGGTGGCAAGAGGGAGTTTCAAAGGGCTTGTAGTCAGAGTAACTTTTGTTATTGAAACAGGCATACTGTTTTTGTTCTCTTAAACTTCATTTAAATTAAAATTTCTGCCTTCACATTTCATAATTATTTCTGTATACTTAATTAAATGAATAGTTTTACTACATTGTTAATTTTGTTTCAATCATGAAGCACCGGGCCAATTTGAGTACGAAAATACATAATAATTTTGATAAGTGATAGCTCTTAGCACCAATTAATATCCATGAGTTCATGCTGAGTAAAATAGTAGAATACATAGGCAGCAGGGAAAAGGGCAGGCTTTTGTTAATTGTGACTAATGGAGAAAAATTATGGAACAGAACATTGATGTTTGACAAATGCCACATTAACAGTGATTGCAGACAAAAAAAAAACCATCAGGGGACACACAAATTATTGGGCAAAGGGTGATGTGAAAGAGGATATCCACTGAGTTGAGAAACTTCTGCTTAGGATGCTTGGTGATGACAAAGGGGTCACTGTGACATGGAATCAAGATCATTGCCAGGAGTGACCATGCCCAGTGGCCTTCTCTCTCTCTCTCTCTCTCTCTCTCTCTCTCTCTCTCTCTCTCTCTCCTTAGACGTCTTCCTCTATCCCTCTCCACTATGTATTGTATCTTTGGACAGAATCTCTCCTTGAAACTGAAGCACACCAGTTTGCCTTGACTGGCCTGCACATGCCTGCCTTTATTACACAGAGCTGGAGTTTGCATTTACGTCTTCATGCCTATGCAGACAACACTTTATCCACTGAGCCCTCTCCCCAGCTTCACTTCTTGGGTTTTCTACATTTCTCCAAAATGTAACCTGAAACCAATTATGAGGAACATCAGACTTACCAACCCAAGGGACATTCTAAAAATACTGGTATTCATTAAAAACACCAAGATCATGAAAGCTAAACAGAGGAACCATCACATGCCTGCAGAGACAAGGAGACACAAGGACTAATCTCCTGTGGGGTCCTGGACCAATGAAGGTTATTATGATAGTCTCAATTAGTGAAGATCTGCAGATTAGCTACCAGTAGGGCTTCAGAGCTGGCTGTTTTTTTCTTTTTTTTTCTTTTTTCTTTTTTGGTTTGTTTACTACCAAGTAGGACACCATTTGGGGAAGTGGGATTGTAACTAAGTCTTTTGTAATCTTTTAAAAGTCAAATTACTTTAAAATAAAATGTAAATAAACTGGGTGTAATAGCTCCTGCTCCTAATCTCAGCATTCAAGAGACAGAGACAGGAGGATTGCAAATTTTAGGTTAATTTGGGCTACATATCAAGACTTTGTCTTCACAAATCAAGGGCTGAGGTAGAAGACCTTAAAAGGAACACTCGTGTCTTCCTGGGGGGAAAGCGGTTCACTCTGGGTGATAATATACATAGTGGGACCCATTTAATATGAATTTCTGCAACGGGGAGCAAAGAACAGCACGATGACTTGTGAGGTTTTTTTTTAGTTCTCAACTTACATGATTCTTGTACTTCAAATGGTTGAGCAGTATTTATAAAACTCCTTCTTCTTCATTCAGCAAATAATTAATCTGACACCAAATAATTCTTCTAGATATCGGAGTTTCATATCCATAGTTACTTTGTGTATGTGTGTTGGAGGTGGTCTATATACATGTGTGCGTAGGTGCTCGTTCATGGATGGATAGAGGCCAGAGGTTGACCTTGGCTTTCTCCCTTTATCGTTCTTCATTTTTTTAAAGACTATTTTATATTGTATTTTAAAAGACTGTTTTTTAAGAAGGACTCTCTCCCAGACTCTGGAGCTTACTGTTTTGACTTACTGGTCGGCCAGTGAGCCTCTTTGATTAGCCTTGTCTTTGACTGTCATTGATGGGGATACAGGTACACACTCCCACAGTCAACTGTTGTGTGGAGGCTGGGGATCCAAACTCATGGTTGTACAGAAAGCACTTCACCAACTGAGCTATCTCCCTATAATTATTTTAAACTATTTCTTAATTAATTTTTAAAATTTATGTGTATGTGTCTGTGTGAGTGTATCCCTCATGTGAACAGGTACCCATGGAGAGCACATGTTGGATCCTCTGGACTTGGAGTTTCACTAGGAACCAAATTCTTGTCTTCCAAAAATAGCATTAAAGAGTAAGTGAATACTTCCCCAGTGTTGTGGTTGGAATGTAAAATGTTCTCCATTGGTTTATGTGTTTGAACACTCGGTCTCTAAGCTGTTTGGGAAGGTTGGGGAACCTTGAGGAGGCAATATCTCATTGAAGAAATTAGGTCAGCAGGTGTGGGTCTTTGAAACTTTCTAGCCCCATTTCCTGTTCATGTTCTGCTTTCTGGGTGTGGAGCAGCCAGCTTCCTGCTTCTTCTGCCATGCCTTCTCTGCCAGCAGCTGTCTTTTCCATGTTATGGTGGGCTGAAACTGTAAGCCAAGAGAAATCTTTTCTCCCCTAAGTTGCTTTTGTTGGGATAGGTATTTTATCAAAGTAACAACAACAAAAAGTCACGAAGACATTCAACTTGAGCTTACGAATCAATTTTTTTTTTCAAAATTCCTAGCACCCGTGCCAAATATTGACTTGGTGGCAGCCAGACAGAATGTGTGCGTTGTACTAATCTTCACTGAGAGCATTTCATAAAGTCAAGTTGGATTTAAAAGACTTATCCAAAATATTTTGAATTGGCGTAGATCTGATCATATGGCCACTATTGGAAAAGATTCTCCTCGAGTAATACATGATTGCATTGTCTGGGAACAGAAATACTGTCACGGAAGCCAAACACAGGGTGTGTGAAGTGCTGGGAACACTTCACAGAGAGCAAGAATCTGCCACCCTACACTCCATCAGGCACTAATGTACTGCAGAAATTCTCTCTCAGGGTATGACTTACATGAGGTATTGGTTGACAGTTGAGTAGAAAAAATTATTAAGAGCTAGGCATGGTGGTGCCCGCTTGTGACCTCAGTACCCAGAATGGGAGACAGGCAGATTACTGTGAGTTTGAGGCCATCCAGTGCTGTATAGTGAGACCCTGCCGCAAAAATAAAATCTAAAATAGTATACATATATCTTAATATATATTTTCATTAAAACACCTACATAACTCTTTTATGTAGGGTGAAAGATTTTTAAATATAAGCATCTTAAACTTGGTATGGTGGTGCATACCTCTAATCCTAAGCATTTGTGAAGTGGAGGCAGGAGGCTCAGGGATTCAGTTCATGCTAGGCTACAAAGTGAGCTTGAGGTCAATATGGGTTGCATAAGATCCTGTCTCAGAATAAACAAACAAACAAACAAATATACATATATATTTTTTTCATCATGTGTCTACAGCTGATACAACTTTTTACAAATTAGACCCATAATTCCTATGGTCTATGATTTCTAACTTCAGTTTTCTTAAACCAAATCAGTGACTTAAAAGCAAACAGCAATTTTAGTACAGAATTTTACAGTATCTATATGTATGCATACACACACACACACACACACACACACACACACACACACACACTGCTCCTCATTCTCCTCCTGTTTTTTTAGTGCTGACAAATTACACCCAGAGTCTTGTATATGCTAAATGTTTGCCAACAATCAAATTAACAACTCCTTCCAGTTCTTTGTCCCCATCACGCCTTTACAGAGAATTGGCCTAAGTTTTCTTTGAAATCACAACCCTCCCTCTTTCTATATTATGTCCTTAGTTTATTCAACACTGAGTTGATTTTGATTATTAAATTGACAGGAACAACCAGTAGAAACCAATCTAGAAATGGACACAGCTATTTCATAGAGCTGGAACATGCTAGAAGGGTGGAGATGCTCTGCTCTTGCTTGCTATAGAGCTGCCTGCCAGCTGCTTCCATGGATGGGAGTGCACCCATATACTGAGAATATTCCCACAATACTTGTGGACACACCTCTCTGTAGTTGCAAGCATGCTGCTGCCATGCAACTTTTCCTATCGATGTGAACAGATCAGGCACTAAAGAGACCAAAGAGATTCCACCCAAGTCTAGGTTGGTGAACTGGTGAGTTTCCTGGGATTACTTACAGGAACATGAACAACTCAAAATCAGCCACCATCAAACCCCATATCAGCTCATCAGAGCTGCATCCCTAAGGCTTCTTGTGTGACGTGAAGGCAATTCTGTCAGTCACAGCCCTCTCTTAGGCATCTACTACCTTAGTGAGGGGGCTTGTAAACCTTGGAACTTTGAGAGAATTATGGGCCTTTTGGGTTGATTTCCTTTCTGAGTCTTATGGGATCCCCTCATCCTGCTAGGAAGAATGTTAAATTTAGGGTAAATCACTGTACAAATCCACACTTGTATTTCAAAAGGGAAGAAGATATAGGCATCTGTCTAGGGAGGGAGGAAGAGGCAGGCCCTTTCTTCTAGGAGAAATTTTCAAGGAGCCACCATAGTATCAGATGTGTCCCCCAAATGGCAGCAGAACTCATGGAGGGCTTCCAGTTAGCTCATATTATGAGGAGTCTCACTGAGTGAGGACAAGGCACTTCTCTTTCAAGACAGGTTTGAGAGGGAGACCAGTTAGATTCTGATTCTGTTCATTCTTCCGAGAGGTTGTCACTTGGCTAGCTTGCCTGACCCACAGGGACAGCCCCAATCTCTGGACAGAGATGGATTACATTGGAGAGAAGCAAGAGGAAGTGGTCTTTCTTCAGATATGAAAAGAGAGAGCCGAGAAGCAGGAAGGAAGCAAGAGTTGACCTGTTGTCCTGGAGGAACTTCCTGTTTCCAGATGTTCATGTGTCCAGAGTTCTTGAAAACTGATAGTCTGCCTTGCCCATCCTGGCAGCAGATCATTTATTCCGAGGGAGAACATTCTTTAGCAAAGAGGTCAAGATGGTCACCGTTGATTTTGCTGGCTGCCCCGGATTGTTGTTTCTCACCAAGTCAAAGCTGCATTCAGAGCTCTCTCTACTCTCTCTGGCTCTTCTTCATCTTTCAACAATGTCCCTACTTATTAGATAATGCTTTTACAGACGTCAGAACATTTTGCTACCAATACAGTACACTGTGGGTTTTTGTTTTTTTTTCCCATCCTCATATGCAAAGAGTTAAAGAATTAACAAGTGCTCATGACCACCGAGCAAGAGAGGAGCAGGTACCTGAAAGTGAAAGGGGAAGGGCCAGGAGGAAGGATCTAGAAAGCCAGTATAACCCTCTCTTTTGCAATCTCTTGATCATCAGCTACGCCTAGGTAAGAGAGTTTGGCTTTCAAGTTGGCATTTATTTTTTAATTTATTGTTTCTTGGCTTGTATGTTTTCTTTGCTTTGTGGTACCAAACCTTTGAGCTCCATGAAGCCGTGGAGATTTGCAATGAGCCTTGGTGGATTTTTAGAAACAAACAACAGTAATATGAACTGCTAATTACAAATAGCTTGTTAATTAAGATGTAAGTAGTGCACGGAAGATAAGGATCTACTTTTCTTCTTTTTTTTTTTTTTTTCCTTCCCAGTCCTTTGCCCAGCCTGGCTTGGAACTCACTATATATGTATGTTCAGACAAAGCAATCCTCCTGCCTCAGCTTCCTTTGGGACTTTTCCTTCCCTTGGTCTCATATGCACTCTTTAATGGAGTTTACCATCATATATATGGCTACTGGTGTTAATCAGCTTCCTGCCACTGGAATTAAGTAGCTGATAAAGCATCTTATAGAAAAGAGAGATTCATTCCGGCTTGTCGTTTCTCAGGTTCCAGTCTGTGGGCACATGTTCCTGTTGCCTGTAGTGAGGCTGAACCTCGAATTGGGGAAACCATTTACCTTCTGATGGCCAAGCAGCAAGAGCTGCTGCCTGTAGTGAGGCAGAACCTTGCACTGGGGAAACCATTTACCTTCTGATGGCCAAGAAGACAGAGGGAATGAGGAAGGGGCCAGAATCCCAGGTTCTCTTCAAGAGCTCACTTGGCTGCCTAACTTTTCTTTCTTATAAACTTCACCTCCTAACCAGTCTGTTGTCTGCCAATAGCACCACAGGCTGGTGAAGAAGACTTTAGCTTCTGGGCCTTTGGGGTCATTTAAGATCCATGACCATGCAGGCTTTAACTGCCTCAAGCCACTTCCTTGAATGTGTTCACGGGACTGTCACAGCTCCTAAAAGTGAATGGCAGCCACCAAACACTGGCTCCACTCAAAACAAATGTCTTGTTTTTGTTCAATACCTTTCCAGATTTTTTTCAATGCCAAAGACTAGGGCCACTCATCAATCTTTTCCTCTTTAGATCAGAATTAAACTATCTGGAGACAACTCTGTGCTTGCTGGTCAGTGTTCCCAAACTTTACTGGTCTCCAGTAAATAAGGATTTGGGCACTAAAGCAAAATGTGTGGAAAAAAAAAACAACCCACAGATGGGACTGGCAGGTTGACCAGCCTTTGCTGCCAAGCCTGGCCACCTGAGTTCAGTCCCCAGAATCCACCTGGTGGAAGGAGAGAACTAAGCCCTGCAACTTGTCCTCTGATGGCCACACCGGCATCGTGACACGCATACCTGCTTCCCTTTCCCAACCCAAGTAAATAAATAAATGGGAAAAAATATGGACGACTCCACTTCACATTTCTGACTCAGGAAGTCTGGGTTCAGAGTTTGCATTTCCCATCAATTCCCCGGTGTTGCTGATGGTTGGGGTCTAGAGGACGACACTGTGGGAATCAGTCCAGGTCTCTTTGCCATTGAGGAAATAAAGGCTTAGAGAACCAAAGTGTTTGTTCCAAAGTAACCCAGCCCAGTGCCAAGACAAGCACCTCGTCTTCTGACCTTCACGTGCTAACTGCACACCTGTCCTGTTGTTTCTCTTAAAGCGCCACTGTCTACAGGACTCCCTCTGTGTTCCTTTGGCACTGGCCCAAATCTCAAATATCATACTCCTTCTTTCCCTGTGCTTCTAGACAGCAGACTTACACAGTAACTTGGGGAATAGTCTTGTTATCATGCTGGACTTCCAGGACCCAGAGTTTCTCAGAAAAAAAGAGCCTTGGTGCTGGTTTAGGCTGTAGATAGCTATATGTTCATGACATTCCTTAGTTTGCCTTTTGAGTTGAGCAGAAAAGATGATAAAAATTTTCTTTTACTCTCTTGGTTAGGGTTTATAATGCTGTGATAAACACCGTGACCAAAAGCAATCTAGGGAGGAAAAGGTTTATTTGGCTTATAAGTCTATATCATAATTCAACAGGAAGTCAGGACAGAAACTCAAATAGGGTAGGACCTGGGAGGTAGGAGCTGATGTAGATAGAGGTCATGAAGGAGTGTTGCTTACTGGCTTGTTCCTTGTACTTTGCATAGCCTGCTCTCTTATAGAACCCAGGACCACGAGCCCAGGGGTGCCTGTACCTACAATGAGCTAGGCTTTCCATGATTATTCACCAATGAAGAAAGCACTCTACAGGCCTGCAATCTTAAGGAGACCTCTTTCTTAAATGAAGTTCCCTCCCTCAGATGACTCTAACTTGTTTCAAGTAGACATAAAAACTAGCCAGGACACTCTCTTAGGTTCTTCTCTCAGGACTCTGAAAATTAAATTAAACTGACAAAGATCAGGATAACAAGAGAAAAGAAGGATATTTTGATTATGTATTTAGAAGGGTTTATTAAAGAAAAAGAAGGAGCAAACAAAGAAGAAGAGGAGGAGAAAGAGGAAGAGAAAGAGGAAGAAGAAGAGGAAGAAGAGAAGGAGGAAGAGGAAGAAGAAAAGGAAGAAGAGGAAGAAGAGGAAGAAGAAGAAGATAAAGAAGAGGAGACTTAAAGAGGTAGTGGCCAGATGATAAAGACTATATTGATGTTTGTTTGTTTGTTTGTTTGTTTGTTTATTGGACAGAGTCTCACATAGCTCAGTATGGCCTTGAACTCAAAATATTCCAGCCTCCATGTCTCAAGTGCCAGGATTACAGGCATGTGCCAATCACACCCTGCTCTGGATCCATTTTATATTGATATAACAGAATCCCAAGGTTACTTATAAAGTAATGTGGATTATTTGCTTTGTGATCCTGATGCCTAAAGTGTTCTAATAGCATGGTACCAATGCTTTGATGGGGTCGCCTAGCTGTATCACAACATGGGAAACAGGCCAAAAGGGTGGCCATGTACAGTGGTCAGCTATAGGGTGACATGTTCATTTGATCATTTTCCAGTTCCTAACTCGTTTTAGCACAAAGGAATCCATATATCAAGGAGGCATACTTTAGGATAGCGTATTCTGGACCCTTTACCATTTCCTGACACCCCTTCCCTTGAAACGTTTTCTCTCCCTTCCAAAAACTTTCCTATGCTAAGGATTAAGTTGGAGCTGGAATGGCAGCCAAGAATGTGGTCCTAGAACCTGGAATGTGGAGGCAAACGGGAAGGTCAGGAGCTCAAGGTTATCCTTTGCTACCTATTGATGGGCTACCCAGGATCTTCTTGTTTGTTTGTTTGTTTGTTTTCGAGACAGGGTTTCTCTGTGTCGCCCTGGCTGTCCTGGAACTCACTCGGTAGACCAGGCTGGCCTCGAACTCAGAAATCCGCCTGCCTCTGCCTCCCAAGTGCTGGGATTAAAGGCGTTCGCCACCACCACCCGGCCCAGGAACTTATCTTAAGACAAAACAAACAACAACTACCAACAAAACAGTCAGTCAGTTGACTCATTAGATAAAAGTGTTTGTTGCTGAGTCTGATGACCTAGTAGGATTCTTGGACCCACTTTGTGAGACGAGAGAATTTCTGAGAGCTGCCCTCTGACTTCCACATATGCTCAATGACATTCATGCATCCACACACATGTACACATGTATACAAATAAATGAATGAATGTAATGAAAAAATATAAGTAATGAAAAGAGCCGAGATGGTATTTGCAAAGAGAAAGGGAGAGAGCTTCAGGTTGATGGTTACGTGATGGGAGATCCTCAAAGGGGCAGAAACAAAGGGAGAATGAAGACAAATAGGTAGAAGTGGTCAAATGTGAGCTGTTCCCCGTACTGAGGCAGCCTGGCAGCTGGACATCTAAACCAACCGCCGTGTCTCATTGGGAAGATGGTCTCCCGAGAGGGTGCAGGGCACCACTATGCTGGTTGCTTCATGGTGCTAACAGTCAAGACACTTAAGGGGGACATTTTTAGGGACACATGCATGCGCGCACGCATGCACACATGCACACACACAGGTACTCCTGCACTCAAAGTTAGTGGCTAGAACAAATTATAAATCCAGTTTTTGAGTCCTGAGAGCATGAATCAGATGATTTCTTGACAATGGAAATAAAGCATCTTCAGAAAGTGGACCCGGGACAGGGAGTGGCAAGCCAACAGATTTCCTGGTTTGTAGTTTAAGCATCTTTGGCAATGGCAGAATAGTGTCACCGTCATGGTTATTTCTCCAGCAGAGCACAGAAGGGTCCAGTTTCATCTTGCCAGGATTTTTTTTTTTATTGTGCCAATACAGACCCAGGCAATCAGGTCTTTGTTCACAGACATGCCAAATCAGAAAGATGAGAGAAAATTCACAAATATCAATTACCAAAGAAAATATAATAAATGGCAGGACTCAATCTACAAGGAGAGTTTTTAAGCAAATGTGTCTAGAACTTGACAAATACACAGGTATGCTATTGTTTAGCATGGTAAGTGTGCAGGCTACGTTTATGTCAACACAAAACAAACTAGAGTCAATTTAGAAGAGGGAACCTCAACTGAGAAAATGCTTCTGCTAGATTGTTAGGTGAAATAAACTCTTCCCTTCTCAAGTTGATTTTGGTCATGGTGTCTCATCACAGCGATAGGAACCCTAAGTAAATACAGAAGTATAGAATATGACAGAAATATAAATGCCATTTCTGTCAGAGATACAGAAAAACTATACTTGCTTGGCCTGTTTATTGACACATAAATATAAAAATAGTGATTGACAAGTGGGTGGGGTTTGTTTTGCTGTGTTTTGTTTCATTTTCCAAAGCAGGATCTTGCCATATTATCCTGGCTGGCCTTGAACTCATGGCAACCCACCAGCCTCAGTCTTCCAAGTGCTGTCATTTCAGGGGTGAGACATCAATTTAAGTTCTTTTCAAATTTCTTCGGATTCTAAAAACATTTATTTATTTATTTATCTATTCATTTATTCATTTAATGTGTGTGAGAAAGCATGCATTCAAATGTGCTGCTTGTAACGTATATCTGTGAGTGTGTGTGCCATAACATACATATGGAGGTCAAGGAAAAGCTTTAGAAACCAAACCAAACAAATCAACTTTTGGGAGGTGTTCTTTCCTTTTACCACGTGGGTTCTGGAGATTGAGCTTGGCTGTCAGACTCTGCAGCAAGAATCTTTAACTGTCTCTTAAGTCAGCCCCTTTGGACTTTTAATAAAGCAGCAGCCAGGAGAGGTGATGCCGGAGGAGAAGAAGAAGGAGGAGAAGGAGGAGGAGGACGAGGAGGAGGAGGGGGAGGAGGAGGAGGAAGAAGAAGAGGAAGAAGGGGAGAAGAAGGAATAGTTTATCAGCTTACCGTAAATGGTTGATAGCTTAAGAGAACAGAGGAAACAAATTCCTCAAATGTGGAAGAGAAAGCACCGAAGAGGTATCCACGTTTAAATAGAAAGGCCAGGAGAGTTAGAACTATTCTTGCAGTTACTTTTCTTATTACTCTTACTGAACACTTCACAAAGGCTACTTGAGGAAGGAAGCGTTCGCTTTGCTCACAGATTGGGGGTACACCCACTGTAGCTGGGCAGGCATGGCTCTGCAGTCGAGTGTGACTGCTCGCATTGCCCCTGCTGCCAACAAGCAGAGAGTGGTGAATGTCTGCGCTCAGCTCACCTTCACCTTTCCGTTCCATCGGAGATTCCAGCTGATGGAATTGTGCCACTTGTATTTGGGATGGGTCTTCCCATCTCAGTTAATCAAATCTAGGCTTGTCTCCAAGGCGATTCCAGAGCCCATCAGTCGATGTAAACCCTCTCATTTCTCATCAGCTTACTCAGGGGCAGATCTATGAATCCATCAGCTTCAACATTAGCATTGCAGAAAGCTTCCCCGAGTGGCACAATGCGTGGATGCATGTACATCAAGACACTTGCGAGAGTCTTCCTCGTGAATCAAACTGAAGATTAAGTGCGTTTGCTGCAGCTGCTTCCTCCAAAGCTTTCTGAGGGGAGTCAGAGTAAGACAGCGTCTGCCAGTGAGTGACGGAGGATTTAAAAATAGTCACAATTAAGAACCAAAGAGAGTTCATTACAGCACAATTAATGAGGAAAATGGTTATTTCTGTGACATAAGCCATCTTAAAATAGTAACTCTACTTGCTAATAATAACATTATACCAGGGCAGATTATGGGTAGGAAAGACTGAAGCATTCATTTCAAACCCACCTGTATTGATAGCATCTATTTGTGCAGATGTGACAGACAAGTCAAGCTTCGATCTTTGTTGTGATGGTGATTGTTCTTGAGACAGGGCTTTGTAGTCAGTCTAGGCTTAAACTCTTTCACTATCCTCCTGCCTCAGCCTTATTAGTGCTTGGATTATGAAAGTGTGTCCCACACCTGGCAAGCGTCAGTTTTCAGTTGACAAAATTTCATAATTTAGCAAATCAAATACCTGATTGGTTTACTCTTTGTTTTCCAGAGTGAAAGAGCAAACCCATTAAGATTTTTTTAGATATTCTCTGGGGAATCTCAGACTCAGTTCAAAGTTTAGGAGAGAGGGAGGGACTGATGGAGGGAGGGAGGGAGAGAGATGGGGGAGGGGCTTGTTATATATTGGTATGCTGATTTATACCTGTAATCCCAGCACTCAGGAGGCTGACATGAAGATTCTCACAAATTCATGGCCAGCCTGGGCAACAGAGTGAGATCTAATAAATAGGGCCTGGAATATAGCTCAACTGGTAGATGCTTGCCTAACATGCACTAAGCTCTGGCTTAGACACCTAGCCCCATCAAAATCACATAGAGATCAATGCTTTGATTCCAGAACCAGGAAATTAAGGCAAGAGGATTAAAAATTCAATGTCATCCTTGAGTACATAATGAGTTAGAGGCAGGGCTGAGATATATATAAAATAATGTCTCTGTCTTAGGGTTTTACTGCTGTGAACAGACACCATGACCAATGCAAGTCTTATAAAAGACAACATTTAATTGGGTCTGGCTTACAGGTTCAGAGGTTTAGTCCAGTATTATCAAGATGGGGACATGGCAGCATCCAGGCAGGCATGGCGCAGGAGGAACTGAGAGTTGACATTTTCATCTGAAGGCTGCTAGTGGAAGACTGGCTTCCAGGCATCTAGGGTGAGGGTCTTAGGCCCACAGTGATACACCTACTCAATGCCACACCTCCAAATAGGGCTACTCCCTGGGCCAAGTATACACAAACCATCACAGAAAGCAAATACATTAAAAAACACTTTTAAGTCTTCAAGTTTGATTTGAGGAAAATCATCAGAAATGTCATAATGTTTGGAAGCTTGATTTTTTTAAAAAGATAACATCATCATTATATAGCAATTAGTTATCTATTGACCAAAATGACAGTAAGGATTTTTAAGGTCGCATGTTGTAAAGCAAAATTAAGTAATGAATAAGTAAGTGTTAGATTTCTGACTCTATGACAAAATACCCAAGATAAATTAGAGGGAGAGGAAGACTCGCTTTGGCTTCTTGCTTCAGATTTCAGTCTTTGGTCATACGGTCCTCTTTCCTTGGCCTGTAGTAGCAGAGTACATCACGAGGGAGGTAAATATGTAGTAGAAGTTTATTTACCTTATGGTAGCAAGGAAGGAGGAAGGGAGGGAGGGAGAGAGGGGGGAGGGATGAGGAGAGAGAGAGAGAGAGAGAGAGAGAGAGAGAGAGAGAGAGAGAGAGAG
>NW_021604792.1:7406370-7411299 GCF_004785775.1 Grammomys surdaster
GAGAGAGAGAGAGAGAGAGAGAGAGAGAGAGAGAGAGAGAGAGAGAGGAGAGGATGTGAATGAACTCAGTTCCAGGGCATTCTTCCTGCTAGGCTCTACTATATTCTACTGTGTCCTCAGTAGCACCACAGGCCTGCAGCACACGGCCCTTTGCAGGGCATCTGAGATCCAAAGCACAGCCTTACTTCACTTTTACACTGAAATGGCTTAGCAGTTAGAAACACACGCTGCTCTTCCAGAGGACCTGACTTTGGTTCTCAACCACACTAGGATGCTCCCAACTGCCTGCAACTCTAGCTCCAAGGGTTCTCATACCTTCTTTTTGGCCTCTGTGGGCAATGTACTTATGTGCACATAACCCTACAAGATCACACATAATTAAAATGAAGTAAATAGGCAGTTGTGGTGCAGACTTTTAATCTTAGAACTTGGGAGATAGAGGCAAACAGATCTCTGAGTTCAAAGTTAGCCTGGTTTACAGAGCAAGTTCTAGGATAGCCAGGCATACACAGAGAAACTCTGTCTGGAAAAACAAACAAACAAATAAAATCTTTATAAAAAGTGATAAGGATAACACGTATCATAGAAAATTAGTTTTAAATGTTACAGATGTAAGGAACCTACAAGTTTAAGGTAGTACTCTCTTTTTTGTAACTATTACATACATTAAGCAATTCATGATCACTTTATATTTTGTTCTTTGATTGAATTATCATTTTACCATTTTAAAAATCTAGTAGATATAATGAAAGCTCCTTTCACTAGTGAATTCAGGTGAAAGAGAATTTAATGCCTGCATTATGTGTTTTTAGTTAAAGAGCAATATTAAAATGTATTTTTTTTTACCAAAAATTGTCAAAGATTATATGAATATACCATTTTGGGTAGGAAGTTAATCACTGTTTTTTGAGTTTTAAGAATACTTAATTTACACAAACTCTTTTTTTTTCTGTCTGAATCAACTCCAAGAAATTTTGGGAATATCACAGATAGATAAAAGAAAATCGAAGCATAAGTTATATAAACATAGGTTTGTACAATTATGTAGACAGATTGAAATAAAAATCCATAGCCTACATTTAAAGATTTATCCATAAGTCATGTACAATAAAAAACTCAGCCGGGCAGTGGTGGCGCACACCTTTAATCCCAGGCAGATTTCTGAGTTCGAGGCCAGCCTGCTCTACGAAGTGAGTTCCAGGACAGCCAGGGCTATACAGAGAAACCCTGTCTCAAAAAACAAAAAACCAACCAAACAAACAAACAAAACAAAACAAACAAAAAGCCAAAAAAAAAAAAACCCTCACTGATTCCTATAAAGTAGATGGATTCAAATTGTGGTTTTGGCAGATGAAACTGGGTCACTTCCTCAGTGATGCCTGAAATGTTTTATCGATATTTGTCAAAAGGAATTTTATAATTTTTCACTTATTCAGTTGTTTCCAAAAAACTTTACTTTCATGTATCTGAGTGTTTTGCCTGCATGTGTTTGTGTATCACACATATTCAATTCCAAGAGAGGCCAGTAGAGAGCATTGAGTCCCCTGGGAACGGGAACTACCAGGTGAGCACTGGGAATAGAACAGGGGTCCTGTAGTCCTTTATTACGTTTACTTATAGATGGCTTTTTTTTTCTTTAAATGTATCTTATTACAGATACCAACAGAATGTTCATTTTAAGATGAGGGTATTTTGAAAAAGAAAATGCTTTTAGATTTAGAAGGACAAATTTCTTAAGGCTCCCCTGCTTTCGGGCCATTCTAAACCAATAAACCTTTCTGTTGCCAGCCGGGGATCCAAGACATGGCCTCCTAAAGCCTACAGTGGAAGTTTCCCCTTTCCTGAGAACCAGAGTTGCTGCCACGGAGAAACCAATAACTCCTGACTGCATGTGGTGGCACACACATGTAATTCCAGAGGTGGAAGGCAGGACGAGCAGGAGTTCACAGTCTTCCTCTGTTCTACAGTGAGTTTGAGACCATCCTAGGCTATATCAGACCCTGTCTCAAAACAAACAAAATGAGTAAGTGGTTAGAATTGGAAAAATTATTCTAATTGAGGTAGTCAAGGCCCCAAAGGACAAATGCCTCATGTTCTCTCTTCATGTGAGATTTGCTTCAACTCTTTAGGATGCAGTGTCTAATGTGGAGTACCTGTGCAAGCCAGGGAAGGAGGAAGTGAGTAGGGGGAGGGACTGCCTTGGGGAGGTGAGGTAGTAAAACATAGATAAAAAGAAAGATAGGAATACCATGGGATGAAAGAAAAGTTTAGGTGGGCCTGGGGAGGCAGTAGGCCCCTGAGGGAAGCTGAGATTTGTTTGTTTGTTTGTTTTCAAGACAGGGTTTCATGACCTGGAACTCATACTGTAGACCAGGTTGGTTTAGAACTCAGAGATCTCCCTGGCTTGTCTCTAGAGTGCTGCGATTAAAGGCGACTGCCACCCCCACCCATAGGAAGCTGAGTTGTAATGGATAATTAAACTGATATAGCAGCAAACTGCCTTCCATACCTGGACCAGCACACAGAAGCAGTTCCCAGGCTTAATCACAGAACCTTCCCTTATAAGGAATAGTGGCAAACAGAGATTATGGCAGGTCAGGATGCAGATGAAGGCCTTGCCTTAAGCAAGTCAGTTACTCCATCTCCTTAAGGCTCAGGGAACACTTTAGCAGAGAGGGTGGGAAGTATTTAAAGTCTAGAAGATATGATAAAGAACTAGGAAGTGTGATTCTTTAGACTCAGTACAAATACTGTAGCCATTGACTCATGTCATCTGTGGTTACCTGCATGGGCCCACAGGTCCAGCCCTATCCACAGTCAAGGAAAGGGGGGGGGCTCTGAAATACTGCTATTCAGAGATTCTGAGAGGGCAGGAACCATTGTCTCTAGTTCTGAACCCTCTGCCAAGCCCACCAGGCTCCAGTGGACAGCTCTAACCCACAGTCACACAGACGTCTCTGGTTCATATGGATGGGTCACGAAACAAAATTAAAAGATGTGAACTTGAGAGAAAGAGATTCTGGGGACGGGAGAGAGTGGACATCGGTGGAAGGCAGGGGAGAGAGACGAGTGATCAGTATGTAAAGTATACATATGTGAAATTGTTAAAAAATAATTTAAGTTTAATGAATCAATTAGGAATAAAGTAAAATAGGAAGCAAAGGCCTCTACGATCATAAGAAGTAAGAAAACTCTAGTCTCCCTCAGGAGTTTCAGATCCAGTGATCTGAGCAACTGGGTACAGGGATGGGACTGTTTCCAGCACAAACAAAGTCACACAAGCAGAGATAACAGAGCCCCAACTCCCCCATGGGCAGAGCACCTTATTAAGGCAAACTCCAGTGGCAGCTGACACGGTTAGACAAAGGAAATACTACCTGAGCACTCTGTGTCTTGGGTGCCTTGCCTGCCCCCTCACCACCTGATCTGTGACAGCTCAAGCCCGCTCAGCCAGCAGAAACTAGACTGGTTCCAAGAGATTGTGGTGGTTACAGAGCCAAACTGTCACAGCAAAAGATTAAAGGAAAATCTCATCCAGAGTCTGTGTGTGTGTTTTAATTGTTATCCCATAGCAAAGAATCTAAATACATGTGCCATGATCCTATCCATGAAATCCCCAGTTTGTGAGACTGGCTTCATCAGGCTTTGGAGTATGTTTGCACTTTAACTCATGAGTATTCTGATGATGATGATGATTGTTTATTTATTTATTTTTTTAAAATAAGGACAGAGGAAACAGGAGCAAAGGAAAACAAGGGCTTTCTGGGAGGCTAAGGACCAGTGCTCAGAATGCTTACCACCACATCCAGGCGTCGGGAATAATCAAGTCTTACAAATGTTTTTCTCCAGATGGAATTTGGAAGGGAAAAGACATAGCAGACATATCCACCTGGACTCTCCAGACAGAAATCCAGGATGCTGACTTCAGTAAGAATGTGCCTTAAAGACCCAGACTTCATCTTTAGCCTCTGCAGCAAGTAAGGTGTCCCTGCTGGCCCCTAGCAGGCCCCCTCTTCCTTCCTACACGTTCCAACCTGAAGTCTGGAAACCAAACTAACAAAAGATAGACTGATAAGAGAATAACAGTTGAATTATGGACTTACATACTTATCAGAGTTTCCCAAGAAATGAGAAGAAAGGAGGCACCAAGGATGAAGGCTTCTGCAGCATCTTAAGCTAAACAAATGGGAAGGGGCTCAAGGCCTCCGGGTGAAGGGGGCCAGTACTGGGGAGGAGGTGGAAGAGGGCTTGTAGCTGGTAGGGTTGTCTTGTTATGCATATGTGGCTTCCAAAGGGAATTGCCAACTGAGCCGCTCTCTTCCTTTACAGATGTAACGTCCTGAATGTGCATCTCTTTACAAATTTAGACAGTTAGGAAATTCCTCCCAACTAGCTTTTACTGTTGTTAATTAACATCAATTCAAAATGATCATCCTGTCTATTATCATGTACCAGCTAGAATAAATTACTAAGAGGAAGAGAGATTTACTTCAGTGCCTGATTTCAGGTTTCAGTCCTTGGCACATGGGCTCCATTGTTTCTGAGTTGTGGTAAGGCTGAGCATCCTGGAAAAGAGGCAGGAAGAAGGCTTACTGATTAACAGCAGAATGTTCTTTCAGATGACCTGAACTTGATTCCCAGAACTATAATGGGCAGCTTACAACAACCTGTTGACTCCAGTTCCAGGGGGATCCAATGCCTCTGGCTTTCCAGGGCACCTGTACTCAAGTTGACATCCTCCTTATCCGATAACACACACACACACAGAGGTAAAAAGTAAACTTATATCTTCCTAAAAAGGAAAAAGGGGAGAGGAGGATGAAGGAGGAGGAAGAGGAGGAGGAGGAGGAGGAGGAGGAGGAGGAGGAGGAGGAGGAGAAGGAGAAGAAGAAGAAGAAGAAGAAGAAGAAGAAGAAGAAGAAGAAGAAG
>NW_021604792.1:7411309-7543260 GCF_004785775.1 Grammomys surdaster
AGAAGAAGAAGAAGAAGAAGAAGAAGAAGAAGAAGAAGAAGAAGAAGAAGAAGAAGAAGAAGAAGAAAAAGAAGAAACAATGTTGAGGCTGTTGAGGTGGATGAGTGTGTAAAAATGCTTACTGTATTTGTCTGTTGCCCTGAGTGCAAACTCTACAACACATGGTAGCAGGAAAGAACTGAATCATGAAAGTTGTCTTCTAACACCAACACACAGTTACACACACACACACACACACACACACACACACACACACACACACATCTCACAGGATTAAAAGAAGAGGAATTGGTTGTCAGAACAGAGGCAGAAAGGGATCACGACAAGATATAGATCCCAAGACCACGCTCCCAGTAACCTACTTCTACAAGCAACCCTCTGCTTCCTGAGTGTTCAGAATTTCCCAACAGCAACACCAGCTGGGGACCCAACCTACTATACATCAGCCTTTGATGGGGGCACTTTTTATCCAACCTATAGTAGGTTTGTTTCAATTTCAGCTTGAATCCTTTTTATTATTATTTTTTTAATTTCTAGAGGTTTATTTTTTCAGTGAATATTTTTATTTCATTTCATTAGTAACTTCTCAGGCAGCCCCGAGAAGCTTCCTACCTCCCCGCCTTTTTTAAAATTTACTTTATTTTTATTTGAATGTGTTAGTGTGCCTGTGCAGATGCCCTGAGAGGCCAGAAGAAGGGGGCCAGATCTCATGTAGCTAGAATGAACACAGTTGTGAAACCTCTGATATGGGTGCTGAGAAGTGAACTCAGGTCCTCTGGGAGAGCAGCAAGTGCCCTGAATCTCTGAGCCATTTCTCCAGATGCTCTATAAAAGAAGAAAAAAAATTCCTTACTTATATGTATTTGTTTGTGTGCGTTGGGGGAAGGGCACACACATGTGCACACAGCTGTGCATGCATGTGTAAACCAGAAGAGGAAACCTGGCGTTCTTTTAGCTCTTCACCCACTCCTTTGAGTCAGGGTCTACCCCTTACCTCTTCTCAGCTAGGCTGAAAAACAGAAAGTCCCAGTGATCTTTCTGTCCCTGTCTCACTGCAGTACAGGTAAAGTTTAACTATAGGATGCCTGGCCGGTTGGTTACCCCAGTGCTCATGATTGTACAGCAAGCCTAACTACCGAGCTGTCTCTCCAGCTTGTTTTTCTATTCATTTCTTTTTTCCCACCACAATAAATAAATCTGAAGAAAAAAATCTCTTTTTTTTCCCAGATCCGTTTTTATTTTGAAGTTTATTCTTTCCAGTGCCCCTCAGGGGTCCCCATTATCTCTCTCTAGGAGCAGACAACTTCAGGGCTTAATTCTTTCTCCTCATCTGACCTTAGCTCTTCTCATGTGCTTTTCTCGTTTGTTCTTATTACAGGCAACCTCTCTCTTCCTTCCGTTTCCTCTCATTAATAACTTCCACCGAAGTCTCCCGAGCCAGCCTCTACATCTTGCTCTCTGTTCTCTCACCTTTGCCTTTCCCTGCCCTTTGCATAATTTCCTTCGAGTGTGTGCTTATGCTCCAAATTCATTTCCTTTGCTAAACCGATCTTGCCATTTAAGGGAGAAGGTATGAGACGGAGGAAGAACTGTGAAGAAATAGCACCGAGCTCTGCTTGACCTTAGAAACTGTAGCACAGATGGGGTGGTCAGTCCTCTGGTTCTCTGGGTATCTCTTTCTTATCTGTGAAAATGAACAGGTTGGTCCAGCACCAGCTGGAAATTCCAAGGCAGAGTCCAGTCAGGTTCAGTGAAGCACTAAAGCAGGCCAGCCAGGGACTGTGGGAAAATCTGAGCACAAAGCAGTATTCAAAGAGCATTACCCACCCCTACCCCCACCCCGTCAGCTCTGGTTACTGCCACAGGGACATGTTGGTCACCCAGGGCAGACAGACTGTCCAATTTTCAATAGTTATCAAGAACCTGATTTAAAAAAAAAAAGTGAATAGTTCTACCCCAGGAAGGACAAAGCCACCGCAGAGGGAGAGGACAGATGCTTGCTCCATCCTGACATCCAATTGAAAGCCCTGAGGAAAATGATAGCTGATGTGGGAACATATGCCTGTTATCCCAGGATGTAGGAAGCTGAGTCAAGAGGATTGTGAGTTCAAGGCTGGCCCTGGCTAAATAGCAAGCCTCTGTCTCTAAAATAAAATGACACAAGCAAACTTCTAATTTTAAAGATTACATTTCATATTATGAATCAAACAAAACACATGTCACCTGAGGGTCAGGGTTGATTCTTAGCTGTTATTTGTGTAAATCAGATGAGATGGTGTGTGTGTCTGTGTGTCTGTGTGTGTTTTTGTGTGTATATGTGTGTCTTTGTGTGTTTCTGTGTGTATATGTGTGTGTGTCTGTGTCTTTATGTATGTGTCTCTGTGTATGTATGTATGTCTGTGTGTATGTCTGTGTGTGTGTCTCTGTGTGTATGTCTGTATGGCTGTGTCTGTGTGTCTGTGTCTTTGTGTGTGTGTCTGTGTGTATGTCTATATGGCTGTGTCTGTGTGTGTGTCTCTGTGTGTGTGTCTGTGTGTGTGCTCTCTCACAGTTTCTAGCTAGAGTTATAGGTTCCTGTGTGTCTATGCCCAACTTTTAACCTAGTTGCTGTGGATGCGACCTCAGGTCCTTTTCCTTCTTGCACACCATTTATTACTCTTACACACAGAGTCATTTCTATGACTCCAGGATGGGATTTTTACATTATTTACATGTCTAAAGTTCCATGACTCTCCAGTTCCTGCCAGGAGGGAGGTGCACACTCTTTCCCATCTCTGGCCTAAAGTGAATGTTTTGCTCCCAGGCTGATCAACACATCTACTGGGAACGTGTGTTCCCTCCCATGGCTGACCTGGGATGCACAGTTGGGTCTCACGGATAGGTCATTCCTTCATAGTGGAACCTGTCTCCCATGTTTCCTTGTTTGGAGGCAGATTTCTGTCTTGCATATTGCTATAGTTCGGATTGGCTTTAAGCATGTCTCTCAAAGGGCCATCTGCTGGGGTCCCTATCATGGCAGTGCTGAGGTGATGGAATCTTCAGAGGTGGGAGGTGGTTGGGGCTCTGAGGGATTTGGAGGGATTAACGCACTTTTGTGGAACTCCTGTTTGTAACCTTGACAGCGAGTTATAAAAAGAATAAGTCCATCTCCTTCATGTCTCTTTGCTTCCGCTCTGACCCTGTAATTCCCTCCTCCGCATCACGATGCCTTTTGCCCTGCAATGATGTAGCAGGAAAGGCTTTAGCTGAGGCCGAAAGGGGGGCGGGGCGCTCGATCTGGGATGGTCAGCCTGTAGGACTGAGCCAATCAGATCTCTCTTTAATGAAGTTCTAGTATTTTGTTATAGCAACAGAAAATGGACTAGGACACTTGAATTCCACATCCTAGTAATTTAAAAAGACTTAAGGCTCAGAATCCCAGGCAAAGAAACAAATGCTAAAAATAAACAATGGCTGGAGCTGGCTTAAAATGGCAAGGAAGCCAAAGTGAGCAGGCACCTAGGAGCTGCTGTTACTAACCAGCTGCACTGGCGCCCTACTTGTTAGCTAAGTGGGATGAAAGCCCGAGGATTTCTGCTTTTACTCTGTCTGTCTGTCTGTCTGTCTGTCTGTCTGTCTGTCTATCTTGCTTTAGCTGACAGCACAGAAATGAGTCATCCTCCTTCACCTTCCTTCTGGAGTCACCTTGGATCTTTGGACCAGCAGAACTCTGCAGGTCAGAACCCCCACCTCCACCCCACGTGAAGGCCTTGTCCATGGGGTTCTACTCCTTGTCATCATCTCCTGAGCACCATCTTGCCCCCGTCAAGCAATCAGGGATTCTTCAAACCTCCTTTCAAGACTAGAGCTGAGACAATGATCCAGGAAACCACATCCAGATCAGGACTGCTTTATTATACTTGCCTCTCTTCTCATTGTCTGCCCATTTTGAAGCCCAATGCTGGTACCTGTACCCCAAAGACAGTTTTGAGGTTAAGAGGTTATTTGTACTATTAGTGCTGTGGCTACACTGAATAAGTCTCCCCAATTTCTTCATCATTGTTTATTTCTTTAATTGGTGTATCAGAATGGGTGGTCAAGCCAAGCTTGCTGGGATTTCCAAAACCCAGGCTTTCATCTAAAATAATTACAAGGGATATCGTTACATCTTGCCTTATCCTGCATTAAATCTTCTGTAGATGTTTTGTTTTACTTTGACTTTATTTGCCTGCATATAGGTCTGTGTACCACATGTGTACAGTCGCCACAAAGGCCAGGAGAGAGCATCAGATCCCCTGGAACTAGAGTTACTGTCCAGTGGGTGCTGGGAATTGAACCTAGGTCCTTTGCAAGAGAGCAAATGCTCTTAACCACTGAGTATCTCTCCAACTTCTGTAGACATTTCTTCCAAAGAAGTTGCTCTGGCTGTCCCTACAGGTCAGCCTTCCCTGGACCAAAACTTCTTCATCTTAGTTCCCCTCCTGTATCCATCCAAGGATGGTTGCAATGTTTTCATTAAAGCATGATAGCTTTTCCTTCTTTCTGATCTTACTGTTAACCACTCAGGAGTATGTCCTATTGTTCCTTCCATTGACTGAACCTTAAGAATCTTCATATTTCAGCATAAAACCACAAGGCAAAGTAAAACCTTGCTTCCTCAAGTTGTTTTTGTAAAAAAAAATTTTTTGTCACAATCACAAATGTCTAATTGTATTGTATTATATTACATTAAATACAGTGTCTGACATATGTAGGAAGTACTAAAAATAATGCTAGCTTCTTTTACTATGCAATTACCAGCTCTGGCTACTTAAAAAACAGCAACATAGAGCTTCCATTTTGTATTTTAATTCTCCTTTTGTCATAGACATTTTATTCACTATTTTAAAATAATTCAGACAAAACTCGTGGTTAGTGATATAATCCAAGACACCCTATGAGAGACTCTTCAGTAGTACACTCATATTTTTTTGTCCTGCTCCTAAACACCAATAATTCAAGATTCAAGATTTTCATTTTCTTAAAAGTATTATGTGTATGTGTGTGGATCTTCATGTGGGCATGAGCATGTGAGTGCAGGTGTCCTTCAGAGGCCAGAGATGATAGAATCAGGAGTCATTGATGATTGTGAGCTGCCCAACATGGTGCAGAGAACCAAACTTAGGGTTCTTCAAGTGTGGTTAGCACTCAACTTCAGACCCATATCTCAAGCCCCTCAGTAGGATTTATAGTAAAGAGCCAGATTTTGTGCTTTGCCCTTTAGAGAACAGAGTTGTTATTGGAAGCCCACACTCAAGTTCCATTGCCCTATGCCTACTGTCCTTGATATGTTCTTCTCTCTGGGTCTAGTCTGTGGAATAGGAGCAGAAGCAGTATATGGCATTTTCTAGAAAAACTGAAGGAGAACTCATAATTTCTCCTTTCTCTTTTTTGTTTTACTAGCAGAATTCATTTGAAGATGAGGCCCTGGTGGAAGACTGAACTACAGGTTGGAAGTAAATTAGATACCCAAATCACTGCATTGAGAAAAACTGACTACAGGACATATTTTTTGAGTGGCTAAATAGATGGGAAATAATCCTTTACTAGATTTGGATTACATATTTTATTGTCTATTACTCTTTCTGACATTGCCTTAGTTAATACAAAAACTTGTACCTTAAAAGACATACAGCTGCCGGGCAGTGGTGGTGCACGCCTTTAATCCCAGCACTTGGGAGGCAGAAGCAGGCGGATTCCTGAGTTCAAGGCCAGCCTGGCCTACAGAGTGAGTTCCAGGACAGCCAGGGCTACACATAGAAACCCTGTCTCGAAAAACCAAAAAAAAAAGAAAAAGAAAAAAAAAAGAAAAAAAAGACATACAGCTAAGTGACTTTTATTGGCTGAATAATTGGAAACACTCCAGAGGGATAGATGGTGGTGGCATGGTGGAGACTCATGTCATACTTGTCATACTTCGAGAAAACATGCAAGCTTCCAAGAGAGAAGCCAATCATCTTCCATGTCTACAAATGACAGAGATGACAAACATGGCAGGTATCCCCAAATGTGCACTAGTGGCACTTATGTCTGAGTGGCAATCAACAACTATCCATTAGAACTTATAGCTCATTTAATAGGAGGGGGTTCGTGTCTAGTATCTAGTAAACCTAGAAAATTACTCATTGCTAGTGAGGCAATGGAACTTACAGGAGAACTTAGTATTGCCATTTTCCTCAATAGTACACTTTTTGTCTTAGTGAGGGTTTAGGGCTGTGTAGAGACACCATGACCACTGCAACTCTTAAAGGAAAACATTTAATTGGGGCTGCCTGACAATTTCAGAGGTTTAGTCCATTGTTGTCATGGCAGGAAACATGGAGGCACTCAGACAGACATGGTGCCAGAGAAGGAGTTAAGAGTTCCACTTCTTGGCTTGCATAGAGTAGAAGGTGAGTATGTGCCACACTAAGAATAGCTTGAGCACATGAGATCTCAAAGCCCATCCCCACAGAGACATGCTTCCTCCAACAAGGTTACACCTACTCCAACAAGAACACTCCCTATGGGTCTATGGGAGCCATTTATATTCAAACCATCATACTTTCTAGTTGAATTTTAAAAATATTTACCCTTATGCCCACAGATAAGTGTAGCTCTCATTCCTCATCAAAGAAGCTTCTTTTTGTAGCAGATGGAGATTACTATAGAAAGCTGTGAGTGGTCCAAATGCAGAGAACAACTAACTATGGGGAATTAAGCCCCAGTTAACACATCAACAGTACAACCCTTATATCTAAGGCTCAGGGAACATCTAGGAAGACGGAGTAGGAAGGCTATAAGATCCAGAAGACTGGACTATTTGCTATGAGGTTATGCCTTTCCTATGTCACAGAGAAGCTGTATCCATGAAATCTTAATACAGCCACCTAAACAAGATCTGAATAATGACATCACCAGGTGACAGGCTAATGTGGATGGAGGAAATCATGGGGACTCAGCCCTGGTGAAGAGCATTGGGAAGTAATGACTGCTGAGAAAGGGAAGGTTCAGTCTTTGGCAAGGATGAGCCCCTCTAACTGGTCATCAAATAGTAAGTTAAAAGCCATAAAAAATACATACATGCAACACTAAATGGACTTAACAGGCTGCATTTATATATTTATATGTATATATAAAACAATTATTTTAAAAAAAGAAAAAGAAAGAGGGGATGGGGAGGTGGGAGTAGATCTGGGAAGGGTTAGAGATTAGGGGGTAAATAAGACCAAAATACATTATTTGAAAGTTTCAAAGAATTAATAAAAAATATCACATTAGAAACTGTAGTTATGAGTTTAGGTGGTGGTGGTGCATGCTTTTTATCTCAGCACTTGTGGGGCAGAAGAGGCAGGGGCAGGGGCAGGGGCAGGGGCAGAGGCACAGGCAGAGGCAGAGGCACGGGCAGAGGCAGGGGCAGGGGCAGGGGCAGGGGCAGGGGCAGGGGCAGGGGCAGGGGCAGGGGCAAGGGCAGAGGCAGAGGCAGAGACAGAGGCACTCTGTGAATTCCAGGCAAGCCTGGTCTACAGAGTGAGTCTAGGACAACCAGAATTGCACAGATAAACCCTGTCTGGAAAAACCAAAAATGAAAACTAACCAACCAACCAAAAAAAAAAAAATCCCAAACAAACAAAAAGCAATACTTACAATCACATAAACGGTAGAATGCAGTGCTACAATGGATCAATGACGTCTATGTACTCACAATTATTCTTTCTTTAAAAATTCTAATTGCATCTATCATCTGTCTGTCTGTCCGTCCATCCATCCATCCATCCATCATCAATCTCACTTGTGTATGTCACGGTACATGCGTGGAAGTCAGAGAACAACTTCAGAGAGTTAGTTCTCTCCTTCTACTCTGTGGATCCTGGATTAAACTCCGGGTCATCAATTTGGTAGCAAGTTCCTTTATCCACTGAGCCATCTTCTCAGCCTATACCTCTTAACAGCATCTTTTATCATGGTTCTTAAGTGGGCTGACATAGGCATAGGAAATATTCTTTTTCTAGACAGCCACTTGCTGTGTAATCCAGCTTCCCGCTAATTCATGATACACTTGCTGCAGCCCCCTGAGTTCAGGGATCACAGACATGGACCACCATACTGGGATTGTTTTTGTCTTTATTTATTTTAGTAATAAAGGCTCATTTATGTTTATTTTGTATGTGTGAATGTCTTGACTGCGTTTATGTCTGTGTGTCACACACATTCATGGGCCTCACAGGATCCTTAGGAACTGGGGTTATGCCATGTGGAGTTAGCCACTGTGTGGATGCCGAGAACAGAGCCCAAGTTCTCTGCAAGAGGAGCAAGTGTTCTCAACCACTGAGTCATTTGTCTAGCACCTGATTTTACTTTTTTACTTTAACATTTTAACATTTATTTATTTGGCTTAAAATTTTTTAAATTATTTTTATTTCATTTACTTATTTGTATGTATGCATATATGTGTGTGTGTAGGGGCATGTATGGAGGGGTGTGTGTGTGAGAGAGATGTTTTTGTGCTAAGAATTGAACCCTGACCCTTGCAAATATTAAGGATATCTCTGCAACTGAGCTGCTGCACTGAGCTGCACTGGCAGGGTTTTTTTTGTTTTGTTTTGTTTTGTTTTGTTTTGGGTTTGCTTGTTTGGTTGGTTGGTTGGTTTTTTGAGACAGGGTTTCTCTGTGTAGCTCTGGCTGTCCTGGGACTCAGGAATCCTCCTGCCTCTGCCTCCCAAGTGCTGGGATTAAAAGCGTGCACCACCACTGCTTGGCTGCACTGACAGTTCTTGTGAAACCTTAAAGCAATGTCTCACCTAAAATAAGCACCAGGTGAATACTTCCCATCACTGATTTGTAGAATTTATATAAATGCAAATAGCCCTGAGAAAATGAACTTTGCTTTTTTACCTTTGGGATTTAGAAAGCCACACTAGAAAACCGTTGTAGTTTTCTAGTGGAGGGTTAGTGAGACTTAGCATGGTAAGGTCTGTCTGTAATTCTACCACATAGGAGGTGGAGGCAGGAGGATCAGTAATTCAAGGTGATCTCAGCTACATAGTAAGTACCGGGCCAGCCTGGGATACATGAGGCCCTATCAAAAAGAAAACCAAAACCCCTCAAAACCAATTTGTCTATATGAGAAAACAACATCTTTAGAGGATATGAAGCCGATTGCATCTCAGAGGCCTTTTGGCTAAGATCAAGTGTAGAGAAAATTAATCTGAATCAATTCCTGAGGAAGTCTCTCTCAAAGTCATGTCATTATTTACAATGCTGCCTCTGCTTCTGTCTCAGTTTGGAGAAAGCAGGCTGTTTATATGTAGGAAAGAGATGGAGGAAGAGAAGACGATTCAAGCAAAACTGCTTAACAAACAGCAGTGTTTACATTTGGATACTAGCACTTAGTTCCTTTCTCTGAGATTTGTCCCAAAGACCCTTGTTGAAGCTACGAGGGTGTTGACATAGTGGATCCCTTGGCTGTCCTTCCTCTAGGGCAGATCAGAAGACACATGCACATCTCACCTGAGATGAGTCTATCTGGCTTTTCCTTGGAACTGGATATAACAAGCTTTGTGAGAGTCCAGCTTAGCTTCAGGACCCTATCAGTCATGCCACATGAGGCCTGGAGCCCATTTAAGGCAGAAAAAAAATCAGCCAGAAGGACAGGAGAACAGGAATTGTGGAGAAAAGACGGATCTGGTCCGCAGAGATAAGAGTGGGACAGATATTCAGAACAGAGCAACACAGAGAGGCCACACAGCTCTGGGATTTATGGAGCGTGGCCTCCAACTGACAGCTTACCAATTCCTGTCCTCAGCTCCCACGAGGCTGTGTTCAATGGCCCTTTCATGAGTTCTAGGGCCCTTCAAAATAAGCCTACTTTCAAAACCTCTGAGTTAGCTGAGTCAGTTGCTATTCCTTTCAACCAAGGACTTGGTAATGATGTGGTCAATGACTGAGTTAATTTAAATAAAATCTCCTAGTCAAACTTGCTTACTTTACTAGCAATTGTTAGCAGGGACACAAGTCACACAAAATCCACCTCTGCCCGGGGGGTGGTGGGGGGCTATCAAACCTTCAGCTACTGGAGCTTTGCTATGTCTCTCTCCCTTTCCTTAGGGCCTGGGTTCCATGCCCTCTGAGGAATCCCACTCCCTAGAGATCATCTCAGCCGTGATTTGAATTGATGCCTTCCACATTTTTCCGATATCTGCTACAACTGATCAAATAAGTACATTTTTAGATGGTCTCCTGTCCAGAATGTGTGTGAAGTAGACTTTTGTTTTTTTTTCACACCAGTAGAAACACATGTTTGTTAAAGATAAATTTTAAAAATTACTTGACTTCATAAGTATGTGTATTTTGCCTGCTTGTGTGTCTGTGTCGCATATGTGTGCCCCATGCCTGCAGAAGCCATGCTGGTTTCTCATGTTCTGTAGTTACACGTGGTTGTGATCTGCTCTTTGGGTGCTGGTAATCAAACCTGGAAAAGATACTTTGAGGGCAGTGAGTGACATCATCTCTATGTTGCTGAGAGTGGCCCCCGATAATCATAACCACCCTTCTGAGTTTTAGGGTGACAGGCTTTGCCACATTTGAAAATATAAATAACTAAGAGGAAAAAAATCACAGTTTCACCACCAGTGGCTAGCCATCAACGATTTTTATGACATTGCTCCAATAGAGTAAACACATCATCACTGGGGTTAGCTTAATTAGTAAAATGCTTGCCGTACTATCATGAGGGCTTGACTTGAAATCTGGAAAAGAGCCAGACAAGCATCTACATCAATGCTGGAGGAGCCAGGGCAGATCTCTGGTGCTCCTTGGCCAGCTAATCTAGGGGAACGGTGACGTCATGCCACGTTCACTGAGAGACTATGACTCAGAAAAGGTAGAGAGCTATTGGAGAGGACCTGCAGTGTAGACCTGTGGTCTCTACACACACACACACACACACACACACACACACACACACACACACTTCACATCCACACATACTCATACACACACTGACACTCACAAACACATATACACACCACACCACACTGCTTGTGTGTCCATATAAACATATACATATATACATATACATCATATATACATACATACACAGATACATACACACATACATACACTACACACCGCACATGCAAACATTCACAACACACACATACACATTCATACGCACACAAACACCACACACACACACACCATACCACAGTGCTTTGTGTGCCTACACATATATACACAGATACCACACACCATGCACACACACACATAGATACTCACACACACGTATACACACACTACACACCATACATACATCCACACACTCACACAAACAGCTACTGTCACTCACACACATACACCACACTGCTGTGTGTCCACACAGACACACACAGACACACACAGACACACACAGACACCACACATCATACATACACACAGAGATGCATACACGTGAACACACAGTACACACCACACAGACATACACACGGACATATAGACACACACAGTGCAATCACGTCATTAATTTGAGTTATCTTCAAGAATTCATACTAGGTCATTTCTTTAATGAACTGATAGACACTTTCTACAACTAAGTTATCAAGAACCAGAATTTGAAACTAGGCTTCTTGCTCTGTTTGATGACCAGCAAATACCACTTATTCACTTCCTCTGTCTTCTAGGAAATGAAAGCACTGTTACCCAACTCGGCCAAGGAGATTGGAGCCATGGCCCTGCTCCTTACACCCGTTCCTCCTCCTCACCATGCTGATGGAAGCGTGTTCTTTACTCCTTATGTCCCAGTGGTGCCTTGCATTTCCTGAAGGCACCAATTGGCTTCAGTTCTCAAGAGACCTACTTGACCACTCTGTTTTGTTTCATTTCTTCTTGTTTTGGATTTTCATTGATCTGCTCATTTTCCAGGAAGCAGTATTTCATTTGTTTCCTCTTTGGGGCAAACATTCATTATCTCTGTTCCTCTTACCATGGTTTCTTGCCAGGTTTAATTGTTCCTCTGGGACCTAGCTATAAGCTTGTTGCCTTGCTTTCTTTTATACCAGACATTTTTACTGTTGGCTATTCATCTCCATTACCTACTCATAAGGTGAATACAATCAAAATATCAAATACCGAATGTTCTGTAATCTAGTCACTCCCTACTCTGGTTTTCTCTTTTCTGAGTTTCCCCCACTTCCGATTTCAAACTTTTTTGAAAGGACCATTTTAGGCAAGTAACATTATCTGATTGGCTACCAAAGACATACATTCTTATTTTGTTTACATCCCCCCTTCTTTCTCATACTCTAAAAAAAAAAACCTTTTTATTGCTTCTTTGTTGTGAGTTTCACATCATATACCCCAATCCCACTCATCTCCCCATCCCCTCATAACTGCCCTCTGCCCTTGCAATCTCCCACAAAATAAAAAACACAAACACCCATCAGTAAATAAAATAAAAAAGCATAGAAAGCATCATGCCGTGGAAGCTGTAGTGTGTCACAGTGTGTCCCACAATACATCTCTCTGTCCACACATATATTTGCTTGCAAATGTTTACTGGTCTGGTTCAAGATGTCTGGTTTCTGTGACATCATCAATATTAGATCCTTGCCGGAGTCCTCTAGGTTATCCTGCTGTAGTCCTGTGTCATGGAGGTCCTTCAGCTTTGAGTCAGCAGGACCAGCTCTTTCATGCACTGCAATAGTTCACAGATAATGTAGATTTGGGAAAGGGCAACTCAAAGCCCTGGGTCTGGGCCTGAGTGGTAGCTGAGCTGGTCAACGTACCAGCTTTCCCTTATCCTTACCTCCAGGGCCAGCTCTCCACTACTGCTCCAGCTAGGCTGCCCAGTGCCTCCATTGTCAGGAGGAAGGATCAGCTCTCCCACCTTCATACCCTCTGGCCCAGCTCACCTGAACCCCCTCCACAAGAGCCAGCTCCACTGTGCTGCCCAGGAGAGGTGCAGGGACTACTCTCCCACCAGGGAGGGGTGGGCCAGCTCTCCCGCTAGCTATCATGACCTCAGGAGCCAGCTCTTCCAACTACCGAAGGTGGTGAGGGGCAAGAGGGGTGAGGGCATCACCCCTGTACTCGCTCTACCTCATAGCAGATGAATGACAGGGCTCGCTCTTGTTCTCCACTGTGCTCCCAGGATGAAGCACAGGACCGGCTCTCCTGAGTGCTGCAGCTGGTGAGAGGTGGGGCCAGCTCTCCAGAGTGCTATAGCAGGTGAGGGAGGGGTGGGCCCATTTCCAAACAGCTCCTGGACATTCTCGTGGTCTCAGATGGCTGCCCAAACTAGGGACATCCCTGTGGTCTCTAGTGGTAATATGAACCATGGACATTGACACTGACCTCTGGGGCTGTACACCCATGAACCCAGACATGGCCCTCAGTGGCAGCATGTTCTACAGAACTTCATCACTGCCTCAGGCAGCAGGGCTGGCTACTTACAACTGGCTATTCCTCTCCACCCCCACCTCATTTCCAGTTTCACCTCTCTTCATAATGCCCAAACTGTTCTGGTTCTTATTCTCTCCCATCTGTCTACCACATACTTGCACATGGTTCCCACCGTAGGTGGGACACATAGCTTAAGGGTGACCTCTTCTGTCTTCAACATGTAGCTTGATAGAAAGTGTATTTTTAGGTGTCTACAGCTCACCAGTTTGGCATGGCAGCAGGCAGGCCTATGGATGTCTTCCCTCTCCCACACTGGGTAGTGCAGTGGCAGGCCAACCTCTGTGTGTCAAGGGCCCACCAGAGCCTTGTAGGGCAGGCAGATCTCTCTGAGTGTCTGGTTGTCTTTCCCTACTTGCACAGCATGGCGTGGCAGTTGACAGGGCTCTGGAAGTCTCCTGACTTTACTTTTAGCCTCCAGTGTCATCACCACAGTCTTGGGATATTGTGATGACCTCCTTGTCACAAACCCCAGCACAGCAGCCAGAGGAGGTCCCAGCCACATTTTACTTTGTATGTAAAGATTACTCTGGAGTTTTTAGCAGAAGATCCAATGATCACCTTATTAGTGTGATCGAACTTGGCTACAAAGCATCATACCTGAGGTTCAGAGACTGGGTAACCCACAGCAGCTGGGACAGGCAGACTACAGGGGGATGCTTTGTCAGTCATGCAGATCAGAGCTAGATATGTAATTCCTACTATGTGTTGGACACCACTCACCTTGAACAGGATGGGCATGGTCCTGACTCTTAGGACAGGAGAGGGACAGGTATGATGTGTTACATACACCAAGCTCTCTTGTAACTGGGGTACAATCAGTTCTAGAAAAGCACAAACCAAGTGGAAATAACAGGAAAAGGATAACGTGTGGAGAATGAAGGACTAGTGAAGAGTGTTTTATAAGGATAAATAACTGAATAAAAAAATCACACACAATAGGAAAGAGTGTTCGGAGAACTCAAAGGCTCTACCTGTTCACCATGCAGCTTCTCATTAGATAGGAAGATGTAAAGTTTAGTCCTGAGGAAGGTGGCGTTGGTCATGTACATGTCTTAAAGATTCTACAAGGCTAAAGGCCAAATGACTAAACTTCTAGATTATAGAGAATCAAATGTGTAGTTAGTTAGCAAAGTCTGGAATTCTTGATTCTCCTGCCTTAGCCTCCTAAGTTCTGGGATTGTAGACGTCGTTTGCCACCATGCTTGGCTCATATCAGCGTAGCACAAAATACTCCTGTCAGATAATATGCCACCAGTAAAGCCTGAAATTAAAGTTCAATTCATGAGGAGCTCACTTTTTTTGCACATAGACTGTATATTATTTATCTGCTCTCAAAGACTAGTCATAGAAGCCATTTGTCTAAACCTAATGCTAACACATTGCTTGTTCATGAGTTCAAAACCAAACATCCACACTATCTTCTTACATTTGTGCAACCTGTTGTAGAATATCACATGCTTTCATATGCTTCCAACATTATCCTTACTAAAACTTCACCGTTTTTCACATGAAGCTGTATCTGAGAGAATTGGTGTCAAGGCCACAGGGAACAGAATCACAGAGGGATCCAGGGATTTGCTCAGAGTCTGCATAAGAGAGATACAATTCAAACTCAGGTTGCTCTGACTGTGAGTCTGATGAAATTCCTCACCCCACACCCCATTGCTTGATTCTGCTTTGGATCAGTTCTCTACATAGTATTTGGCTCTGCAGCTCTCTTAAATGTCTGCCCAGTGCCCTTGGCCAATTAAGCTCATAATCCAGTTGATCAGGTTTGTTTCAATCCTTAACTATGCTATCCCAGCGAAACTGGAGCCAGCTGAATGACTCTGCCTCTCTGAAAAACCAGGAGTCGGTGGTGGAAAAATGAACTGTGTGCACTCACGCTATAAACACCTAGGGCCAAAGGCTTAAAATGCCCAGTTTGTGTAAAAGTGCATAGCGACTTAGTTTCAGTTAAATGACTTATTCATTCTATAGACTTAAAGTTACACTGATCCATTTGAAGCAATGTTTTATTCTTACTGATTTCCAATGATAAGAAAGCAGGCTCTGTTTAGAAAACACAAAGTACCTACCATGTGACCAGCATGGTTCTTTACCCCACTCTTTTTGTTCACCTGTAAGCAAATAGTTAATTCTCTTGGTTTTCTTTTTAAATTTCCTTAACATGTAGTCATTCAACCTCATTCTCTCCTGTCTCCTGGGCTGCCTCCCTATTGCAGGCAAGTCAGTATCCAAGCTATCTACCTGGACTTTCTTCCTGTGTGGATTCTTTACTTCAGGTAGAGGCTGCTTAGAGTTCAGGACTCATTTATTTGTAGTGTTACAAACTATGTGACTTGGGGAAGGAGAGAAGCTCCGTTGAGGATGTGAACCAGAGACAGGAGCTGATGCTATCAGGTGCCCCACTTTGATGGCAACAGATAAAGTGACTCAGGTTGGCTCAGGCACAGTCACACACCAGAGAGGAGACAACTGCTGACTTGGCAAAAGGCTGTAAATAAAAGCTGACTTAGCACTGTCACCTATAATTACAACCAAGTCACAGCTTGCATTCCAATGGTTTCTAAGAAAGAGAGAAGGGGAGAATGATGGAAGAAACAGAAGAAGGCAGAAGGGAGGAGGAGGAGAAGGAGGAAGAAAGAAGGGAGGAAAGGAGAAGGAAGAGATGGGGAAGAAAGAAGGAAAGGGGAGAGGAAAAAAGAGGGGGATGAAAAAAGGAGGGGAAGAGAGAAAGAAGAAAAGCAGAAAAAGAATGACATTTGGGACAGGAAAGGAAGGGAACTAGATTGGAAATTATGTTTGTTGCCTAATGAGGTAGACTCAGAGATTCAATGCCTTGCAGAATTTATGTTCATCTGGGACTCATCTAAGAGGAGCGCCATGAGAATTTCAGACTAGAAAACCTGATAAGCACACAAATTCTCATAATAGATGAATCACAAATTCCACAGGAAGCATTCAGTTTGACGCTGGATTACATTTTAAAACAATTAAGAGGAGAAACCGAGTGTCTTCGCAAACCCACATGCCACATCTAGATGAGTTTAGCCGCTGTTGGGTGAAAACATGCCAGGTCATGCTTGGTTATCAGGGTGTAACACAGGAGAGTTCCGGGCCTCAAGGACCTCTATAGCCCAAAGGAAAAGTGACTTTTAAAAAACTATTTATTAAGAAGAAGTGTTTTGGGTTTTTTTTCTTTTTTCTGGGGTGGGTGGTGGGCATGTCACGTACTGAGGATGCAGAGAAAAGGCTGCTTTGGGCTATTTAAAAGGCTTTTAAGTTTATGGAAAAGGTGGCATTTTTCCATTAATTAATTCATTTATTCACTTTACATCTCAACTGTACCCCTTCTCCCATTACCCCCTTCACACACTGACTCTCACACACCCCTTCTCCTTCTCCTCTGAGAAGGGGGGACCACCTATGTATAACATTACCCTGGCACATCAAGTCACACAAGACTAGGGGCATCTTCTCTCACTGAAGCCAGACAAGGCAGTTCAGTTAGGAGAATGGGATCCACAGACAGACAGTAGGTTTAGGGACAGCCCTTTGCTCCAGTTGTTAGGAGGCCCACATGAAGACTGAGCTGCACAGCTGCTACATATGTGTGGGGTCCAGCCCGCTTATGCTCTTTGGTTGGTGATTCAGTCTCTGAGTGTCCTCAAGGGTCCAGGTTAGTTGACTTTATTGGTCATCCTATGGAGCTCCTATCCCTTTTGGTTCCCTCAATCCTTCCCCCAGTTCTTCCACAGGATTCCCTGAGTTCTATTTAATGTTTGGCTGTGGGTTTCTGCATCTGTTTTAGTCAGAGAGTAGGGGCTTTCAGAAGATAGTTATACTAGGCTCCTGTCTGCAAGCATAACAGAATATCATTTATCATGTCAGGGATTGGTTCTTGCCCATGGGATGATTCTCATGTTGTGCCTTTCATTGGTTGGCTATCCCCCAGTCTCTGTTCCATCTTTGATCCTGTACTTTTTGTAGGAAGGACAAATATAGGTAGCTGGTTTTGGGGGTAGGTTGGTATACTTATCCCTCCACTGGGGCTCCTGACTGGCTACTGGAGGTGGCCATGTCAGGTTCCGTATTCTCCACTGCTAAGAATCTCAGCTAAGGCCACCCCCATAGACTCCCAGAAGCCTCCCCTATCCTAGGTCTCTGGCACCCTCTGCTAGCCCATGATTTCTATCCATTCTCCTGGCCCTTCTCATTTCTTCCCAAACCTGATCACTACTTGTGGATAATATGATAGTATACATAAGCAACCCCAAGAATTCTATCAGAGAACTCCTACAGCTGATAAACACCTTCAGCAAAGTGGCTGGATATAAAATTACCTCAAAAAATCAGTAGCCCTCCTATAATATACAGGCTGAGAAAGAAATTAAAGTAACAACACCTTTCACAATAGCCACAAATAATATAAAATAATATAAAATACCAACTAAGTGAAAGACCTGTATGACAAGAACTTCAAGTCCCTGAAAAAGAGTGAAGACAATATCAGAAGATGGAAAGAACTCCCATGCTTATGGATTGGTAGGATTAACATAGTAAAAATGGCCATCTTATCAAAAACAATCTCCAGACTCAATGCAATTCCCATCAAAATCCCAACACATTTTTTTATACACCTTGAATGAACAATTCTCAACTTTGTATGAAAAATAAAATCAACAAACAAACAAACAAACAAGCATCCAAGGATAGCTAAAACAATCCTAAACAATAAAAGAACTTCTAGAGGTCTCACCATCCCTGACTTCAAGCTATATTGCAGAGAAATAGAAATAAAACTACACAGTAGTGGTACAGAAACAGACAGGTTGATCAATGGGATCAATGGAATTGAATTGAAGACCCAGAAATAAACCCACACACCTAGGGACACTTGATCTTTGACAAAAAAGCCCAAACCATACAGTGGAAAAAAAGAAAGCATCTTCAACAAAAGGTGCTAATCTAACTGAATATATAACATGTAGAAGAATGCAATATATCCATATTTATCACTCTGCACAAAACTCAAGTGCAAATGGATCAAGGACCTAACGTAAAACCCAATACACTGAATCTAATAGAAGAAAAAGTGGGGAATAGGCTAAAATGCATTGGTACAGGAGACAACTTCCTGAATAGAACCCCAATAGCTCAGGCACTAAGGAAAGGTAGCATTTTAAGGATGAGTAGAGTTATGTCTATGGTAGGAGAGAGACAAGGTAGAAAGGAAAACAAATACTAAGTTGTGGGGTATGAGAAACTCCATGAGTTTATTCCTGGAGTCCTGGGGAGCCACTGAGACTCCTAAAGAGAAGGTTGCTGACGCATCTAGCCTGAACTTAACAATTCTTTGACAGAAATTGGAAGAGGTTTAGAAGACATGGAACTGGAGTTTGGGAATAGAGTGAAGAAATGCTACTGTGATGTGGAGGCCAGTGCTAGCTGAAGGCAACAGGGTATATATGGGAGGAAGTTTAGGAAGTGAGAAAACTTGGCAATGAGTTAAATCTTTTCCTCTCCGTACAGAGGATGGGAAAATGTGGTACAAAGTAAAAACACTTAGGGTAGGGCTTTCAATTTTTCATTTATTTCTTTTGCGAGAGCATGTGTGGGTGTCAGAGAACAACTTGAAGAAGTAGGTTTTCTCCTTCTACTAGATAAATCTGGAGGATTGAACTCAGGTGATCAGCCTTGGCGGCAACACCTTTACCTGCTGAGCCATCTTGCTGGCCCCTAACTAGGACTTTTAAACAACAGATATCCAACTTGATTCAGCTAAAGGGAAAAAAAGAGAATGCTAATTTACAAAATTAGTGCACAGTTATTTTTCTTGTTGCTCTAACAAAATGCCTTTAAAAAGCAACTCAATGAAGAAAGACGTTAGTTTGGCTCAGAGTTTGAAAGTGCAATCTACTATAGCAGAGAAGACATGGTGGCGAGGGAGTCAATCAGCCATTGCAGCTAGAGCCAGGAAGTAGAGAAAGATGAATGCTGGTGTCCAGTGGCGTCTTTCCTCTGTATTCAGTCTGGGATCTCAGACTATGGGATGTTGCTGCCCGAATTCAAGTTGAGCTTAAGGAAGCTACGTGGCATGTCCAGGTACCAGTGTTTCCAAGGCATTTTATCAGCATGGATGGGTTTGACAAATCTAAAGAATTAAAGAAGATCTGGAGTTAACTAGTTTAGAACCTCGGGTAGGTATGAGATTACCTACAGAGAACAGGTAAATGAAAGCACAGGCCTTCAGCCAGGTATGGAGGACTGTCAACATTCAGGATAATAACTTTTAAAATTAAATTTAGGGGCTGGAGTGGTTAAGAGCATGTACTGCTCTTCCAGAGGACCCGAGTTCCATTCCTAGTAACCACATGAGGTGGTTCACAACTGCCTGTAACTCCAGTTTCAGGAGCATCCAACTCCTCTGGCCTCTGGGGGCAACTATACTCACAACAACCTATCTACCTATACATTCATGCGTGCTCACGCACATTTAAAACAACAATTGTACTATTAGTGGTATTATTATTGTGTTGTTATTTAATCAGCGTGCATGCAGGTACATGTGTACCATGGTGCATGTGTGGAGGTCAGAGGACTACTTTTGTGAGTTGGCTCTTTCCTTTCATCATGGAGTCCCAGGATTGAACTCAGAATGTCAGGTTTGCATGGCAAACTTTTTACTAGCTAAGCCACCTCATTGGACAAGGACAATCATTTAAAAAATACAGTCATTCTTTTGGGAGCTGGAGAGATGATTCAGAGTACATGCTGGCCTTGCAGAGGACCTGGCTTCTGTTCCCACATCTAGTGGCTCGTGGGTAATAACTGTAACTCCAGTTTGAGGGGATCTCATCCCCTCCTCTGACCTTCATGGCACCTGAACACATGTGATATGCATCTAGGTAAGTGAACATACATAACATACTTAAATAAAAATGAGTAGTTCTTTTTTCTTTTTTTAAAGAAACTGATGTTTAAAGATATAGCAGTCCTCCAGTGTTAGGGAGGCTAATGGTAAATCTGAAATTTGCTGGAATGTTTAAATCTTTTGGTCAGAGTTGCCTCTCTTCGGTACACAGTTAAGTGTAGTCACAGTAAGTAAGAGGGTTAGCGTGCTGGAGTTGAACAGGGTGAGAACAGGAGTTCCTCCTCAGATAAGAATGACAATGAAGGGTGTCACCAGCTCTAGATGATGCTAATTTCTTTGATCCGGGTCCTATTCTTATGAGCTCCCATGATCTGGGCTCCTATTCTTCTCCTGAGAATGTGGCTCTGATTCAAGTACTATTGTTCACTGAGATAGTCTCTACACATTCAGTAAATGTTTCTTGAGCCCTTAATATATGTCACACACTGGGTGTGGTGCTAAAAATAAGATAACTTTGCTGCCCTCAAAGAACCCATATCCTACACAAATGCGTCAAGTGAGCTTTGCCAACAGTGTTATTTCATTATCAGAAGGCTTACAGGGATGTGTAGGAAGAGTTGACTACCTCTCGTTCTGACAAGTGAGACAGAGGCTCATATGTGGCATTCTGTGTGCTCGGATAAGCAAGGCATGAGGACTCTGACCATCTCAAACACAACAAAAAGCCATCAGCGCAACCCAGGGCTTTACTATATACTGGCTCATTTTGTCTCTTTTTTTATCATCTCAAATTATTATTACGTAAGGATGATAAGCAAACAAATAAACACATACCATTTTACTAGACCACTTTCCAGGAGAAACAGTCAAATGAGCTGTTTGTTTGTTTGAGAGGAGTCACTCTAGCTGGCCTGAAACTGAGTACCAGGCTTGCCTCTGCCTCTCACATCCTCGAATCAAAGGCCACCACTCCTGGCTGAAATAAACTGGTCTTAAATTTCAATCAGCTCAAACAATTACAATTACCCAAAGATCAATTGTTTATTTCCAAATGCAAATTCCTTCCTTGTGAATGCTGATGTCTTTGAAACCCCATATTTCAGCTATTATTCTTCAGTTAGTCAGTCTTCAGTTCTCTTTTGAAATTACCATCCATGTATGTTGTCAGTGTTGCCTGAATCTGATAAACTTCTGAAAGTCTCTAAAATAGAAAAACTAACTAATCTACACTGAAATTAGCCTGTAGTATGTGTTCTCTTGGGGAACTGTAAATGCAAGGACAGCCTGGGAAATGGAAAGTCTTGTCTCAAAGTAAAAGTAAAAACATTTTTGTTTGTTTTTTTAAGGACTGTAGATATAGGTCAGAGGTAGGTAGAGCACTTGCCCAGTGTCTTAGGCCCTAGATTCAGTTCTCAGTACTGCAAAACAAAATAAACAAAATCAAGTTCAAAGCTCAATTGAGAGTTTGTCTTACTCCCCTCAGAATGGCAGTCATTAAGAAAATAAATAACAATAAGTGCTGGTGAGAATGTTGAGAAGAGGCAGCCCTTGTACCCTGCTGGTGGGAATGCACACTAGGGAAACCACTGCTCTTTTGGAGTAAAGCCAACTTGATCATGGTGAATGATCTTCTTGAGCTGAGCTTCAATTTGGCTTGCAAGTATTTTATTAAAACATAATTTATCTATGTTCATCAGGGAGGTTAGTCTATGATTTTCTTTTGGTTATTGCTGTGTGTATTTGGTTCTGATATTACTAATATCAGCTCCGTAAAAGATGCATCTAGGCACTGCCGGTGACATTGTAATTAGCCCTGCCACAGTAGAAGTCAGTATGGCAGCTTCTCAAAAAGCTAAAATTAGACCCAGTATGACCCAGCTACATCACTCACTCCTGACATTTATCTGAAGGACTCCAAGTCAACACATCACAGAGACACTTGCCCATCAATGCTTATTGAAGCACCGCTCACAATAGCTAAGTTCTAGAACCAATTTAGGGGTACATGAACAGAGGAATGGAAAAAGAAATGTGATATATATATATATATATATATGTATATATATAAAGTTAATATACATATAATTTATATATAAAACATATTTTAAGTTCATATATATGAATTTGAAAACAATTATGTTTGTTAGTGCCTGCATGGATGTGTGCTCATATGCATGTAAGTGCCTTTAACCTAAGACCACCTGAAAATATCAGGTCCCTGGAGCTGTAGTGGGTGTTGGAAATTGAACCTAGAGTCTCTGTAAGAGCAGCAAGTGTCCTTAACCTGTGAGCCATCTTTCCAGTTTCTATAATGGAGGTTTTTTTGGTTTTGTTTTGCTTTGCTTTGTTTTGTTTTCAGCTATGGGAATGAATGAAGCTATGTTGTTTAGAGCAAAATGGATGCAAGGAGAGATAACCACCATACTAGGTGAATTAAAGCAAGACCAGGAAAACACATATCAGGTCTTCTCATTTGTACGTCCTAGATTTTGTGTCGACCCATGGATAAAATATCATTTATCTGGATGTGGTGTTGCATGACTTTCATCCAGCACTTGTGAGGCAGAGGGAGACAGATCTCTGTGAGTTCAAGACCAGCCTGGTCTACACTGTGAGTTCTGGACAGCCAGGGCTACACTGTGAGACCCGGTTAAAAAAAAAAAAATCAAGTGTGTATATGTAAGTTCGAGTGAAATTGCACAGGGGAGCAAGGGGGACTAACAAAGGGAAAGGAGTTAAGAAAAACAGTGTGGGAGGCATGGGGGGTATGCGCACATATGGTATATACTCATAGGAACGTGTGTTCATAATCTACAGTTTTCAACTAAAACTAAATAAAATGGCAATGCTTCTGATAGGATATGAATAAAAACATCATTTCAAATGATGACGTTTTCTAGCTCAGATGAGTTAGTTCTTCATTCATTCATCATTCAATCAGTCAGCAAATATACCCACCGTATGTCATTAATAACGAAACGAAATCCCACTCGAGATGTTGAGAGTGGCGTATGCCTTCAGTTCTGTTATCTCCTGCTGCCACCTACTGGACATGTTCTTAGCCATGACGTTCAGATACCTAGAGTTTCTAAGAGGAAGTTGGAGGGAGTCTATTTTTGCTTGCTGGACCGTGCAAACTTTTTCTTTCATTTTTACATGTGAGTTTTAGATTATTTTAAGATTGGTTCTTATTCTAATTGTGCACGTTTCTGTATATAAGGCAAAATGACCAGATCATAGCTAACATTCGCGTCTTAAACATTTAACAACAATTTTAAAATTAATTCCTAATAATCGCATATAATAACCACAGTATATTTATAGGGCGCACTGTAGTGTCTCAGTACATGTGTCCATGTATTCTCTTAAGCACAGCTCTCTTCAACTCCACCCAAATCCCTGGGGCTCCAACCCAACTCCTCTAGCAGGAACAGTTGTTTCTCGCTGAGTCACTGCCCCGTGTGCCAGGGCAGCCACTGTTCCTCTCCCTCCCCTAGAGTTTTCCTAATGAGCTTCTGTTTGAAGAAAGTTTTGACTTTCCTTGGCTTCTTTCCATTCTGGTGGGAGTTAGAATTTCTTGCCAGGACCGTGGAGTTGTGTGAGTGAGTGGCTTGCCCAATGCAGGCAGGAGAGAGTCAGAGGCCCTTGCAGCACGCACTCCCAACCAATTGCGAACCCTCTCTTACTTCAGAAAGGCAACCGTGTCATGGAGGTGAGGAGGAGTTAAGACCTTCTCATAGTCAACTGGGGTGCTTTTAAAATGCTGCATGGAAGTTGGGACACACAGGATTAGGCATTAGATAGCTCATTTGCTCTGCATCATCAAATCTCGAAGTAGGTCAAATCCATCCCGGGATGGTTTCGTCACAGGAGGAGACAGACCAGTCACCCGAAGTCCACTGCTGACTCGGATGCATGCCTCATTTTCTCCTCCTTCAAGCCAAGAGCTCTCCAGTCATTGTTAATGTTTTATGTAGAAAAGATTAACCAGATGTGTACTAGTTGGCTGGATATATAACGTCAGAAGGAACGGTCTCCCATGGAGCATTGTCACATCAAAAGTAATTTTGGATTTAAGGAGATAAGACTAACTAATGGGATAGCAAACATCCTTCTAGAAATATTTCCAGTCCCTTGTTGGGTGAGTGCCAGCGCTAAAGTGGCTGAAGTAGGTGGATTGCTAGTTTGAGGCCAGCCTGGGCTATATAGCAAGACCATCTCTTAAGAAAGTAAAAACTCAAATAAAATACGATTTAAAAGACTTATCTTATTTTTAAAAATTACATGTGTCTATGTGGGTATGTATGTGTGAATGAAGACACTCGTGGAGGCGAGAAGAGGGTGTCAGGTTCCATGGACATGGAGGTACAAGCACCTGACTTTAGTGCAGGAAATGGAATTCAGTCCTCTTTAGGAGCAGTATGCAGGCATTGCTCCAGCCCCCAGACAAATGATTTTAGTAGTGATATTCCTATTTATTACCATCAAAGAGTTTGTGGAAAAATATATATGTATGTATGTATGTATGTATGTATAAATATACATCTATCTATCTATCTATCTATCTATCTATCTATCTATCTATCTACTTGAGTCTCAAAACCTACATGCTGGCTCACAACTACTTGTAATTTCACTTGCAGAGTGTGTGGTACCATCTTCTGTCCTCTGCAGGCATTGGACATGCATATATTATATATATATATATATATATATATATATATATATATATATATATATAATGTGTGTATGTATATGTACATACATGCAGATGAACACATGCACATAACATTTATTTATGTCTAGTGTCACTCAGAAATCTTCATTCTTAGGAACTCCAGGCTTATCTTTGTTGACTCTGAAAATTTAAGAACATATTCTGTGTTCAGTCTGTGCTCAACTGTAAGACAGGCAGAATGCACAGTCTTAAGTCAGCTGTTGAGTTCTCTTTGACCCTCTGTTACTTGGTTCTTTTTCTTCTTTTGTTTGATAAACTAGTCCACCAACCCACTCGGCTCCCCTTGTCACTCTGATCATCTCTCAGACGCCAATTATTCTTCTCCTTTTCTAGTTCTTTCTATTCTGTTGATGATGGCCATTATCAACACAGCCTGGATCTCCCCGTACTTGCAGTCCTCTGGGATGTAACCCAGTCAGGCTAGCCATGTCCCTCTTCTTTACAGCATTCTCAGGCTAAAGTATCTCACAGAAAAAGTCCATGTGGAACTTGGTAAAATTCAACATACTTCCATGAGGGCGTCAACTCATATACTAAAGTATCTCATGTGAAGTTATGGTGTCTTGTGTTCTTAGGAACAGAAGACATACTAAAGTATGGGAATGAAAAAGCCTAGAAGTAGGGACAAGAATAATTGGGAAGGGCTAGAGAGATGACTCAATTGATAAGACTGTTTACTACTTTTCCAGTCTACCCCCGTTTGATTATTAGCACCCACATCAGATAACTTCCTGTCATTGGTCTGGTTCAAGACCTCTGGCTTCTGCTACACTATCAATACTGGAATCTCACTGGGACTCCTCTTGGATACCGTGTTGTTGCCCTGTGTCAGGGAAATCCTATAGTTTTGAATCTCCAGGACTGACTCCTTTACATGGTCCAGCAGTTCATCAAGAGAGTAGATGTTGGGGTGGGCCAGTTCAAAGCCCTGGATCCGGGCCTGGGAGGTGTCTGAGCTTTTCAGCCTACCAATGCTCTCACACCACACCACACCACACCACACCACACCACACCACACCACACCACACCACACCACACCACACCACACCACACCGAGCCCTCCAGTACTGTTCTGGCTAGCTCATCCAATTCTGCAACCAGCAAGGGGCAGAAACAGCTTTCCTACGTTTATGCACTTGGGGCTGGATAATTCTACATGGCGATATCAAGTTTGATCCATAGCATTTGTTGAAGATGTTGTCTTTTTTGCAGTGTGTGGTCTTGGCTTCTTTTCCAAAAATTAGGTGTGGGTTTATGTCTGGGTCTTCACTTCAATTCCATTGATTAACATGTCAGTTTTTGTTGTGGATTGTTGTCTGTTTTTTCTGCTCCCTCAAAAGGGGTGTCTATACTCAGGTGAGGTCAAGGAAAATCTTAATTGGTCAGATAAAGCTAGAGCCTGTGACTAGGCAGTGGAAGGAGGGGGCAGAGCTGAAAGTTTTAGAGAGGGGAAAGAGGAAGAAGGAGAGACAGAGAGAGAGACAGACAGAGGGAGAGATGAGATGGAGAGAGACAAAATGGAAGAAGATGGAGCTGATCTATGTGGTCTGGAAAAGCTGAAAGCAACTAGAGATTTCATAGATGGGCAATAAAATAATGCAGGGCACATTTGTCCAATCTAGGTATACAGTTTGTATTTATATCAATTGAGTTTTATGATCTTTATGTGGGCATTTTGGGGTTGAATATTTACTGTTATAAATCTGGCTGGTATATTACAGGTCTCACATGTTATCGTTTTATGGGGCTAAGGGAATCTGAGTGAGTGGTAGCTGGCTTTCTGCAGGCTAGCCACAGGGGGTGGATGGCCTGGGAAGTGTGCGAGTGGCTTGGCAGCAAGCTAGTCACGGGAACTATGGAGGTGGGTGACAGCGCTGATGCCAGTGCTTAGCTGATTTAGCATGTTTTTTTTTGTTTTTGTTTTTAAAGCAATGCTACATGTTTTTATGCCAATACCATGCTATTTTTACTACTATAGCTCTGTAGTACAACTTGAAGTCAGGAATGGTGATACCTCCAGCAGTTCTTTTATTATTCACGATCATTTTAGTTCTTCTGGTGTGTGTGTGTATGTGTGTGTGTGTGTGTGTGTGTGTGTGTTCATATGAAGCTGAGAATTGTTCTTTCAAGATCTGTGAAAAATTGTTTGGGAATTTTCAAGGGGATTGTGTTGAATGTATAGATTGCTTTTGGCAGGATGGCCGTTTTTAACTACACCAATCTGTGGCAGTTTGAATATGCTTGGCCTATGAGAAGTGGCACTATTAGGAGGTGTGGTCATACTGGAGGAGGTATAGCCTTGTTAGAGAAAGTGTGTCACTGTGGAGGTGGGGCTTGGATTCGGTTTGATGTTATTTCCCTGCTTTCTTTCTCAGAAAGTTTGTCATTGATGTATAGGAGGGCTACTACTTTGCTGAGAGTGCTTATCAGCTGTAGGAGTTTCCCTGTGGAATTTTTTTTGGGTAACTTATGTATATTATTATATCATCTGCAAATAAAGATACTTTGACCTCTTCCTTTCCGATTTGTATATTCTTTATATCCTTCAGTTGACTTATTATTCTAGTTAACACTTCAAATACTGTATTAATAGGTATGGAGAGAGTAGATAACTTTGTCTTGTTCTTGATTTAAGTGGAATAGCTTTGCGTTTCCCTTCACTTAAGTTAATGCTGGTTATGGGATTGCTGTAAACTGTCTTTATTATATTGAGTTATGTTCTCTGTATCCCTCATTTACTAGGACTTTTATCAGGACAGGGTGTTGGATTTTGTTAAAGGCCTTTTCTGTATTTAATGAGATGATCACGTGGTTTTTGTCTTTCAGCTTGTTTATATGATGGATTACATTTATCAGTTTATGTATGACGATCAATCTCTACATCTCTGCGATGAAGGCTACTTGGTCATGAGCCTTCATCGTGGCTGAGTGGATGACTTTTTTTTGACATGTTCTTGGATTCGCTTTGCAAGTATTTTATTGAGTACGTTTGCATCTATTTTCATAAGGGAAATTGGTCTGTAATTCTTTCTTTGTTGGATCTTTATGAGGGTTGAGTAGCAGGGTAACTGTGGCCTTGTAGCATGGATTAGAGAATGTTACCTCTGTTTCTATATTATGGAATAATTTAAGGAGTGTTGGCATTAACTCTTCTTTGAAAGTCTAGTAGAATTCTGTTTTAAAACTATCTGGCTTTAGGCTTTGATTGGTTGGTAGACTTTTAATGATTGCTTCTATTTCCCTAGGGCTTATAGGTCTGTTTAAATTGCTTATCTGATCTTGATTTAATTTTGATATGTGGCATGTATCAAGAAAATTATTAATTTTTAAAGATTTTTCCAAAAATTAGCGGAGTACAGGTTTTTAAAGTATGTCATTATGATTCTCTGGATTTCCTCAGTGTCTGTTGTTATGTCCCCTATTCATTTCTAATTTTCTTAATTTGAGTATTCTCTGCTCACCTTTCAATTAACTTGAATGTCTCTGTTAATTGTATTGATTTTTCTCATAAAGCCAACTCTTTGGTTGCTTGTTTCTATTTTATTGATTTCCTGAATTTGATTAGTTCCTACACTCTATTTCTTTTGGGTTGATTTCTTCTTTTTGTTCTAAAGCTATCAGACATGCTGTTAAGTTACTAGTGTGAGACCTAGCTTATGTTATGTAGGAACTTAATACAATGAACTTGTCATTTAGAACTTTTTCACTGTGCTCCATGAATTTGGGTACGTTGTATATTCATTTTCATTTAATTCTAAAAAGTCTTTAATTTCTTTCTTGAGCCATTTTTTTTCACTTGCTAAAGAGATGTCCATTTTCTATGAGTTTGTATGCTTTCTATTGGTCACATAGGGTGCAGGGCATTTTTGTAATTTTCTTGTATCTGTTGAGACTTGTTTGTGCCCAGGTTTGTGGTCAGTTTTGTAGAAAGTTCCATGAGGTTCTGAGAAACAGGTATATTCTTTTGTGTTTGGGTGAATTGTTCTGTAAATATCTGTTATTCCACTTGGTTTGTAACATCTGTTTTCCACCATTTCTCTGTTTGGATTCTCTTTGGATGGTCTATTGGTGAGAATGGGGTATTGAGGTCTCCCACTATCAGTGTTTGAGAGTCAATATGTTTTTTAAGCAGCAATAGTATTTCTTTTACAAACCTGGGTGCTCTTGTTTTTGGTGCACAGATGTTAAGAATTGCAATGTCCTCTTGCTGGTTTTGTTTCCTTTGCTGGATTTGTTATGCTCTTCCCTCTTTTCTGATTAGTTTTGGTTTGAGGTCTATTTTGTCAGATATTAGGATGGCTATATCAGCTTGCTTCTTGGGCCCATATGCTTGTAGTATATTTTTCCATCCTTTTACCCTGAGATAATGTCTATCCGTGATGTCAAGGTGTGTTTTTTGGATGCAACAGATGGATGGATCCTGTTTTTTGCTTCCATTCTGTGGTTTGTGTTATTTTAGGCAGAATTTTGGGAAATTGAGACTGATGATGAGAGCTATCAATGAACAGTGTTTGCTGTGCAAGAGGGAGGGAGGGAGTGAGGGAGGGAGGGAGTGAGGGAGGGAGAGCATGCTTGAGCGTCTGGTCTGAGATTATTTATTCCTTCTGTTTTCTTGAATGTTGCTAACCTCTTTTAGGTGGAGTTTTCCTTCTAGCACTTTATGTATAGCTGAATTTGTAGATAGATATTACTTAAATTTGATTTTTATTATAGAATGTCTTTTTTCTCCATCTATTGTAAGTTTGGCTAGGTATAGTAGTCTGGGCTGGCATCTGTGCTCTCTTAGAGTCTGTAGCACATATGTTCAGGCCCATCTGGCTTTTAGAGTCTCCATTGTGAAGACAGATACAATTCTAATAGATCTGCTTTTATACGTTACTTGGTCCTTTGCAGCTTTTAATATTTATTCTTTGTTCTGTACATTTAGTTTTGACTATTATATGTCCAAATGACTTTCTTTTCTTGCCTAGTCTATTTGATGTTTTGTATGTTTCTTGTACTTTGATAGGCATCTTCTTCCTTAGGTTAGGGAAATTTTCTTCTGTGACTTTCTAGTCACGTCTGGGTATTTAATCTAGGCTTCTCCTTCATGCATTCTCATTATTCTTAGATTTGATCTTTTATAGTGTCCACGGTTTTCTGGATGTTTTGGGGCAGGAGTTTTAGATGTAACATTCTCTTTTATGAAAAATCCATTTCTTCTATAATGTCTTTGATGCCTGAGATTCTCTCTTCTGACTGCCGTACTCTGTTGTTGAGGCTTGCCTCTGTAGTTCCTGTTAGAGTTTTAAATTTTTTATTTCCAGAAAATCCTTTGTTTGGGTTTTCTTTATTCACTCTATTTCCACTTTTGGGTCTTGTATGATTTTGTTCATTTCCTTCCCGTTTCTTTTTTATGTTTTTATAGATTTCTTTAAATGATTTACTTATTTTCTCTTTATGGACAGCTATTATATGCATAAAGGCTCCTTTACATTCTTTTCTCGTACTCAAGGCCTGTGTGGTAGGGGTGCTGGACTCTAATGGAGACATGTTTTCCTGGTTGTTATTGATTGTACTTTTATGCTGACACTTAGACATCTGGCATTGGGAAGAGTGTAATTCTGGGAGATTATATCTGGTCTAGTCTTTGTTGGATGAGTATTTTGTTTCTTTGTTTCTACTTCCTTTCTGTTTCTTAGGAGAGAGTTGTGGCTGTGCATTGCCTAACAGAAAATTCTTCTGGGATCCTGATACTTAGGAGTGGAGATGGGCTGTGTGTGTGTGTGTGTCTGTGTCTGTGTCTGTGTCTGTGTGTGTGTCTGTGTCTGTGTCTGTGTAAGGGTTCTCATAGGGAGGAAAGCTAAGTGTTCCACCAAAATCAGCTCAGTCCCCTGGGAGTGGGGACAGAGAGTGAGGAGAAGTTACAGTAAATAGTCTGTTACAAAGCTGTTAGTAAGACTGTGAGATTGAACTTGGAGGAATGGAGGGAGAGGTGAATAACTGTAGTTGGCCTACTTGCATCTCTACTTAGAGTGGCCTAAGCTGGGGGCTCAGACAAAGCAATGAGTGGGGGAAGGGAGGCTAAGAGGGCAGATCTGTGTGGTCCACTGTAGATGGAGGCAGTAAGGATGCGAGGCTGAAGCAGGTGTTCTGGGAAGAGGGAGAAATGAAGGTCTGCAGTTACCCTACCTGCTTCCAGGCTGGACACTGTCTTTTTAAATATACTTTTTTTTTTTTTTTGAGAACCTAACTTGAAACTTCTCTAAACTGAGTGCTTTTTCTTTCATGTTAAATTTTTAGTTCACAATTTCTTCTATTGCTTAAAACCTATTATACAGTTAAGACCTCTTTCTTTTTCATGTCAGAAGTATTAAAGTATATATGCAAAAATTTTACTTGTTTCTGCATCTTCTTCCAGTATAACCCAGGAAGTCCTCACAGATTTTTTGGTAACATTTTAATGCTTACATGTAAGGATTCTTCCCCAATTTCTTTTTGTACAAAGATGAGGTAATATAAAAAAATCATTACTATTTGTATTTTTATTTAACAATGTATGTGAACATACAACATGCAAATTTTAATGTACTTTTCCATTAGCATTTAACTAATTCTAGGTTTGTTTGTTTTCTCTACAAATATTGTTAAAATGAAGAATATATCACATGCATGCCTGTATTAGTCAGTGTTTCACTGCTGTGAACAGACACTGTGACCAAGGTGACTCTTATAAAAAGAACACTTAATTGGGGCTGGCTTACAGGTTTAGAGGGTCAGTCCATTATTATATAGGTGAGACTACAGTAATGTCCAGGCAGGCACCATGTAGGAGGAGCTAAGAGTTCTACATCTTCATCTGAAGGCCACTAGGAGAAGACTGGCTTCCTCAAGTAGCTAGGAGGAAACTCTCAAAGCCCACCCCCCATAGTGACATACTTTCTCCAACAAACACACACCTATTCCAGCAAGGATACACCTCCAAATAGTGCCACTCCCTAGGCCAGGCATATTCAGTTCATCAATTCCACTCCCTGGCTCCCATAGGCTTGTTCAAACATATGAGTCTATGGGGGCCATATCTAAACATAGCATAATGAAAAATACATTGAGTCCAACTTCAAAAGTTCCCATAGTCTATGGCAGGCTCAACAATGTTAAAAGTCCAAAGTTCAAGGTCTCTTCTGAGATTCATTCAATCACTTAACTATAATCCCCTATAAAGTCAAAATACAAAACCTTAAACATCATATGATATACATTACAATTCCAAAATGTCATAGTGAGAAAATACTGGACCAAACAAGACCAAAAACCAGCTGGGAAAATTCCAAACTCTGCATCTCCAAGTCTCATGTGAAAGTGCTCTTCAGATCTCCAGCTCCTTTCATCTTTGTTGACTGCAGCACACTTCTTTTTGGCTGGTTCCACTCCCTGTTAACAGCTTTCCTTGGCAGGTATCCCATGGCTCTGGCATCTCTAACATCTTGGTGTATCCAAGGCAACTTTAACTTCACAGCTTCTTATTCCACTGTCTTGGATCTTCACATGGTCTTCTGGGCTTCTCCAAAGGCTTTGGTCACTTCTCCAGCTCTGGTCTTTATAGCACTCTAGGCTCTGGTTGACTCCACTCCACTGCTGCTGCTCTTCTTGGTGGTCATCTCATGGGACTGGCATCACCAATACACTGGAATCTTCCACTGCAATTAGGCTTCACCAACAGCCTCTCAGAGGCTCTCTTCATGGTGCCAAGCCTCAACTTCTTTACATGACTCTTTTAGTTCCAGGCCATCAACTGCAACTGAGGCTGCACCTTCATCAGTGACCTTTCCTGGCCTCTCACAGTACTAAGCCTCAGCTGTTCTCCATGATTCCTTCATGCCTACAAAACCAATACCCCCTGAATGATTCTTACACATTATCAGGTCCAGCTGCAGCACAAGGTACACCCTTAGCTATCTCTGGATCACAGATGGGCCAGTTATACCAATAAAGACTGTGCTGTCATGAAGACGTATGGTGAACCTCTGGGTGAGTAAATTTCTATGTGACCCGTTTTAGAAAGTTTTCAAGGTCAGAGAACGGCAAGGCATGCTTTGACACACCTCCACAAGGATGCAGAGATGCTCAGGTCATGACCAGCTGCCTCTGTCAACCACAGAGGCACAGATAGTGGGGGATTTTACTTTTATTAGAGTCTGAGAACTCTGTCTCAGAGTCCGCACTCTTCACACCACTCTGTGTGGAGGCCTGCTGCCTGGTTTAAGAATATTGGAGGTTTTATTGTGCAGTGTAACATATTGGAAGGTCACCTCTCACTGCTCCAGTGCTTTTGTAAAGCATCCTCACAGAGCAGGAGTGAGCAGAAAAGCACGCACACATAGGAGTGAGCACTCAAGCATGCACACAGAATCTCACAGAGCAGTAAAGCATAACCACACAATATAAATCAACAGTGAAGTAGACACACACACAACACAAATGAGCAATAAAGTATGCACACCCAGTCTGAGCAAGCAGTAAAGCATGCACACGTAACATGAATGATCAGTAAAGAGTGCACACAGCATGAACACACACTAACGCGAGCATACATAGCACAGGTGGGCAGTTAAACATACGCACGTGGTCAGCAGTATTCCAGACAGGATGGTTTGATGGCACACACTGTCTGTTTAGAACACAAACTGTTTTAGAGGAACAACAAATTGTTTTGGTAAAATGAAGAATGGAGAGAAAGAAATTTAGTGGGAGACATAAATATTCTCCCCAGACTCTCCAGGGCTGTTGTGCTATAGGGATAGGACTAGATTTTTGTTAAATCTTACAGAGTAAGATGGCCCTAAATCTGGAGGACCTAGAAATGATCAAAAGCTGTGTCTAGCTAGTTGGTGACAGAGTTGGACTAAGAAGGAAAGGGAGAAGGGAGTCTCAGGGACCAGGGTTTGTGCTGGCTACTTCAGTGTCTGTAGCAGGTGAGGAGGGTTTGGTAGGTGATGGATATGGCTTATTTTCTAAGGAGTTACAAAATGCAGTCTCAGATTCTGGACAGACAAGCCCACGAACCACACTGGGTACCTACATTTGTACTCGTGAGGTCCTGGGGGAGGAACAACACGGCAGTCACTAGTCACCAGGGGCTGGCTGCAGTGGAACATCCTGTAACCCAGGCATTTAGGAGGCAGAGGGATGGATATGAGTTCTGGACCAGCTTGAGTCTCAGAGGAAGAGTCTGTCTAAAAGCAAAACAGAAGAAAACAGATTGGAAGAGGACACTTTTTATGTCAGGAACTCCCCCACACTGCCATAGTGTCACCCATATCCTGCCAGCTCACCTGAGAGTGGCAGGGGCCAGAATGGAAAAGGCTGGACAAGCCATTCACGGAACATGTGTCAAAAGGGACCAGAGGTCGCTAGCTCAAAAGTTTGCTCTTTTAAATCAAGAGAAATAGGGGCTGAGGTAAACAAGACTCATTTGTAAAGAAAAGGACTTTTCCTCACTTGTGAATCTTGATGTACAAACTTCAACTCCTATACCAACACACACATGTGGCACACATGTGACAAAGTATCTTCAGATTAACTAAAAACTGACATGAGCGATTACTTCAGGGATAGGACCCTGAGTGTCAAAGAGGGAGATTTATTTCCCAGTGACTATATTTTGTAAGGTTTGACCTTTGTGGTGTGTGTGCTGTACTTGCCAACAGCTCTGTGATTCAAGAATGATGTGACTTCCACAATCCTTGCTTTTAGCAGGTGAGAATGGGAGGATTATGAATTTGAGGTCTCAAAAGGGTCAAAATCAAATAAAAACGGACAGTTTTATGAGAATAAGTAGTAGACAAACCATATTGATATTGGTGACAGCTCATGTAACTGGACTTTCATTTTTTAAAACTTTTTATTGGTTCTTTGGGAATTCACATCACTTACCCCAATCTCACTCAGCTCCCCAACCCTTTGTATCTGCTCTCTGCCCTTGCAACCACTCCGAAATAAAATAAAACAGAAAAAATATCCTTGTGGAAGCTGTAGTGTGTCATACAATATAACCTGTTGTCCATACATCTTTACCTGCAAATGTTCATTTCAATGAGTCATTGGTCTGTTACCAGGCCTCTGGCTTCTGCAACACTAATACTGAATCCTCGTGGGGACTCCTCCTGGGCATTTTGTTGTTGCTCTGTGTCATGGAGATCTTTCCACTTTGGATCTGCAGGACCAGCCCTTTTACATGCTCTGGCAGATCATAGATAGGGTATGTTGGGGTGGGCCAACTCAACACCCTGGATCTGGGCCTGGGAGGTATCTGAGCTGGTCATCCAGCCAGGTCTCCAGCACCTGCATCACCAGGGTGAGCTTTCCTGCATTGCTCTAGCTAGCTGGCTATGCTGAGACTGGTAAGAGGCAGGGTCAGCTCTCCTGCGTTTACGACCTTGGTGCTGGCTCATCCCTCTGCCTTCTGCCCTCTGCCCACCAGGGCCAGCTCTACCATGCTGCTCAGGGCAGTTGCAGGGTCTGCTTTCCCAAGTGCTGAAGATGGTGAAGGGTGGGGGCAACTCTCCTGTCCTCATGACCTCTGGGCCATCTCACTGGCATGCTGCAGGCAGAGATGGGTGAGTTGGGGGTGGGGTGGGAAAGGCATCTCTCTCTCTCATCCATGCCACCCCACAGCAGATGAGAGGCAGAGTCAGTTCTTCCTTGATCATGCCTTTGGGCTGGCTCACCCTCACCCACCTCTGCCACAGGTCTACTGAGCTGCCCAGAAGAGGTGCAGTGCTGGCTCCTCTGAGTTCTGCAGGCGCTCTCCTGCTCTCATGACCTCAGGGACAGCTATCCCACCTGCTGCAGATGGTGGGGGAGGGTATTGCTTCCTCACCAAAGCCACCCCACAGCAGATGAGGGGTTGGACCAGCTCTCTGGAGTGTGGTAGCCTGGAGGAGCAGTACTAGCTCAGCAAAGTGCCTCAGTTCAGACCAGGGACATCTGCATGGCCTTTGGTGGTAACAGGGGACCTCAACACAGACACTGCTTCCATAGGACCTCAGATCTAGACATAGCCCATGGCAGTAGCATGGTCCCAGATATCCTTATGGCCTCAGGTGGCAGCCCAGGCCACTCAGATTAGTATTTCCCCTCCCCATGGCACCAGGGCCCTCAGATATTCACACTGTCTCTGGTGTCAACCCAGACGATGGACATCTGCTTCACCTTTGTTGCTAACTCAAGCTACAGACATTGACAAAGACCCCAGCTTCAGCAGACCAGAGACTCAGCAGCCCGGGCCAGTACCTCACCATGGCCTCCTTACTTCTGTCTTTTCTTCACTGCTATCAAGTCTCCAGTCCCACTTTTCTCCACAGTGTGTGAACACCTCAGCTTTCCTTTCTCTCCTATCTCTTCACCACATACTCCACCTGTCCTGTCTCTTCATCACACATTCAGCCTTCGTAGTGATGCTCAAGGCAGGTGCTTGGGTGTCTTTCTTCCAGCCTTCCCAAGCTGGTGGGGATAACTGGACTTTTTGATTAATCACATTATCTATTTCATTTCCTGATTTGAAAGTAATTATTTTTCTGTCACATTTCTTTACAAAGAAGCTATATTCCGTTTTAAGAGGCTAGGGATGTACATTTAATAAAGCTAGCTATAGGATCTCTTATTTTGAAAACTTATTTTTTCTTGTGTGAGCACTCATACATGCTCTCTGTATATACTTGACATCACGTTTTCTCTAATACTTACCAAAGTAGTAAAGAACTTTTGGTGAATTGCTACATAATATATAAAATAAAGCATAATAATAACTCCTATACTTCACAGCATGGAGGTCTCTTTTATATACATCGTAACAGTTTTAAATTAGGGGGTAGTTTTGTCCTCAGTTACATGGGGTCACTTGGCAGTTTCTGGGGATATTTTTGTTGTTACAACAAGGTTGGAAGACAGGGTAGGAAAGTGATCGTTATATTTAGTGGACAAGCCAAGGTTCTATAAGGAACAGGATAGCCTTCCTTGGGAAAGAATTTTCCAGAAGTGTCAATAGAACTGATTTTCAGAAATCATACTTGACATTTTTGACATATAACTCAAGGAAAATTTCATTTAAAGCTGGCCTAATGGATGAGTGTCTAATTGTGGATGAGAACAAGGTGCAGCCAACCGTTGCAGCAGCGCCCTGAGCAAGTAAGGCAGGCTGTACGAGTATACAAGAGAAGGGATTTGTCTTTATGGTGGGACAGATGCTCATTAGCAGAGTGTTTGTACAGTCGAAGAGAAGCAGGGCACTGTGACAGGCATAGCTAATCAAAAGCAGACCTGCTCCCAGAAGTCAATGGCTCCAGAAAAAGGGCATCATGGGAAGAAGACAGGAGAGTCATGTAAGTGGAGAGATGATTTCAGGTAAAGAATGTTTTGCTACAGTGAATATTCGCCTAAATTAGTCGGACCAGGGGCGTATTTTTCGGAGTGTTTTTCTCAGTTTTCTATTGCTGTGAAGAGATGCATGATGAAGACAACTTATGAGCTGTGATGACTATTCTTGGTTGTCAACTTGACTATATCTGGGATTAACTAAAATCCAAACAGCTTTGTATACCCGTGAGGAATTATTTCTTAATTAAATAGTTTGAATCAGGAAGACACACTTCCTGATTTAATTCATGTCTTTTAAGATGGGAAGATCCACCTTTAATCTGAGCCATACCTTCTGCTGGCAGCCTATATCAAGGACATGGAAGAAAGAAGCTTCCTCTATTTGCTTGCTTTCCGATTTCTTTTAGGCAACCAATAATGGGCTCTGAGACACCAATACAATCCCTGACAAGAATGGTTAGGACCAATCAATGTGGCAACACATCTTAATTCTATGAAGTTAATTTAACTTAATCCTACTAATTGCATGCTAACTTCACTGTTAACATTCTATTAATAGTTTTTGATAGTACACAGTGTTACTGCTTTTCTGGAGGTAGTAAAAACAAGTTCTTACCTTTTATTGGAGGGGGCATTTTTAAAAAAAATATTTATGTATTTACTTTATGTATATGAGTACAGTGTAGCTGTCTTTAGACATACCAGAAGAGGGCATCAGAATCCATTACAGAGGGTTGTGAGCCAGCATGTGGTTGCTGGGAATTGAACTCAGGACCTTTGGAAGAGCAGCCAGTGCTCTTAACCACTGAGCCATCTCACCAGTGCTTGCTTTGTTTTTTTGAGGCAGGATCTCTTTATATAACCCTGGCTGTCCTAAAATTCACTATATAGGTTAAGCTGGCCCTGAACTCAAAAAGATAGAACTGCCTCTGCTTCCTGAATGCTAGGATTAAAGATGTCTACCACCATGCTCAGCCTTTAAATCTACAGTTTTGTCGATAGGGGTTTCATGAATTCTCTGCTATCCAGGATTCTACAATGAAAGTGAGTCTTCGTGGAATATGAAATGTTATGATATATTAACAATGTATATTATAGGCTTGAGAGAGAAGGGATTGCAGTGGAGACATTTGACTAAAGACAAGGCAGGTCAATAAAATCTTTCTATATAAATATACCTCTACAACTGATACCAAGGTCTTATTAGGAGATAAAGAACTAAACTTAGCATTTAAAAATAACAGCAGAGATTCAACAAGGTAAGAAAAGCAATGCAGTGTTTGTCCTAAGGTCTACCTGGTTCTACTTTTAAAGCTTTCCGTGGCTATTTCTGCTGTGTAGGACAGAAGAATCCTCTATCACTTCGATGCTATCATTTCTTCCGAAGTTAGGCAATGGAAACAAAGAAATTATAGCAAATATGAAAATTAATCTTAACGCTGAGATTTACCAGGAAGACCAACTCTCCTGTTTTGGCTCAAATTAAAAGCAAGCATTTATTAAACACTAACTACTGACCAAGAGATGGACTTTGGTCAGGACTGTCCCACCAGAATTTCCCAGCTGGAATGGTCTCATGTTATAGAGTCTTATAAGGACAAACCGAAAGGCTATCATATTTTCCCATGAGGCTTTGTTGTTTCCCAAGAACTACAATTCCTAGCTTTCCAGAAAAATCACATAGTTTCTGGGTGGGTGGGACCTACAGATTAATTTTGGAATTACATTTATCATTGTGTCTGTACATCTTTCCCAGAAAGATAAAAAATATTCTTGCTTTGGACAGGAAATACTGGCTTAATAATTGCTCTCTGGTTTAAAAGACCTGTACTAGGGCCTGGATGGTTCGGCAGTTAAAAGTCTTCGTTCTTTCTGAGTACTAGGTTCATTTCTCAGCACCTTAGCTCCAGGAGGATCACTGCCCAATTCTGGCTTCTGTGAGCGTGGCACTCATGTATGCATGCACATACTCACATACCCACACAGACACACATATACACATAATTAAAATAAAATGAATCTGAAGCCACCAACCACTACCACAGAGAAAACCCCTAGACAAGATGAATTAACTGGAGAAAGTGACCAAATATTTATAGAATGACAATATTTCCTTAGAAAAAAATCCCCTATCCCCCCCCAAAACACCCCCAAACAGAACCAAAAGCAAAATCCCAAAACCAAACCAACCAACTAACCAACCAAACAAAATACAAATCCCAAAAAACCCAAAGCCCAGAAAAAGAAGGAAAACTCTCAATAATTTTATGGAGTTATCAAACTTTGATGCTAAAATCAAGAAAACATAAAATAGTAAATTTTGGAAATGACTGAACTTTCTGGTTGCATGTCTCCTAGGATCATTTTTCCTTAAGGTATTTATAAACTTATTTAAGCAAAAGTGATGAAGTTGGTTGGCATAATGGCTTATACTTGGAATGGCAGCAGCTAGGAGGCTAAAACAACACTGCTTTGAGTTTGACACTAGTTCAGGTTATATAGTGAATTTCAGACCAGCCTGCACACTACAGAATAAGAACCTGTCTCAAAAAGAAAATGAAAAGCCATCAAACTGAATCCAGAAACCTACAAAACAATTACCACGATAAAGTGGTATTCATCTGAGCAATGCAAAGTTTATCAGACATATAAAAATCAATCAAGGTAATACACCCTTTAATAGAATAAAGGACAAAACAGATGATAATTTCATTTATTATGAAAGAGCAATTGACCAAATCCAATGCCTTTTCATGTTATAAACCATTAAAGAAGTTGAGGATAGAATGGACACATGGCCTAATATTGGATACTTACAAAAAATGTACAGGGTTAATCAGGGTTAATGATAAAGGATTGGGAGTTCTCCCTAATGACATCAAGGATGCTGTGAGGATGCTTGCCCTTGCCACACCCATTCAGCAGTGTGCAGGCATGTTAGCTAGGACAATCTGTCCAGAAAAAGAAATAGAAGTCATCTAGTTGTGAAGAAAGGTAAAAATGTCTCTATTACAGGTGACATGATTGTCTAGGTAGGAAATCCTAAGGAATTCTTCCACAGATGCCAAATTTTTACTAGTAAATATATTTAGTGTGGCTACAGGATAAAACCCAAACATATAAAAATCAATTCTTCAACAATAAAAAATGTACTTGTGTGTGTATCCGGTGGTCAGAAGACAAACTTTGTGGACTTGGGTCTCTCTTTCGACACTTATGTGAGTTCCAGGGATCCAACTCAGGTCTCCAGGCTCTCAGGGCAAGTGTCTTTTCCAGTTGGGACATCTCAATTATTCTAAAAAAAAAATAGTTCTCTTTCTGTGTGGTAGCAATAAATGATACAAAATATAATAAAGAAAATGATTCCATAATAATAACAATATGAAAGAGGATACCATTTAGGAATCAGTTTAACCAACTATGAGTCTGATACATCAAAAAAAAGTACAAAGCATAACTTAAAAAATTAAGTAGATAGAAGGACTTCTTGTGCTCATGGGTGGGAAGACAATTTGGCAGTAGTAACAATCATCTATAGTTTCAACTCAGCCTCTATCAAGATCCCAGCAGCCTTTTCGAAGAAATTGGCATGCCGATCTTAAAATTCCTATGCAAATCTGGGAAACCGAGAATAACTGTGACAATCTGGAAAGGGGGAAACAAATGTGGAGGACTTACAGAAATCAGCTTTAAAGATTGCGTCTGGGTAACTGCAGCCACGGTGGTATGCTTGTAGCAGACGGACATACATATTGACCAGAGTGGAGAGTCCACAAATAACCTTTTATATTTTGATGAGGTTCTTTTCTTTTTTCTTTTCTTTTTTTTTTTTTTTTTTTGGTGGGCTGGGATTGAACCTAGGGTCATGAGCAGACAAGCATTTTCCTTCCAACCTCACCGACTCTTCATCATCCAAAGTGTGCAAATAATGTAACAGGGAAAGAATTGATGGTCCTGACAACAAATGGTGCTGAGCTAACAGAGTAGACTGTGGAAGAATGAGGTTGAGCTCTCAGTACACCACATGCAAGAATTAATTAAAAATGGATCACAGACAAAACCACAATTAAGACAGTAAGACTCAGGAGAAAACCTAGGGGTGAGTGTCTATGGTCTTGGGTCAGGAAACATTGCTGGTGACAGCACACACACAAATCAGAACAGATTTCTTATGAGTGAAAACTCTGCTTTAGAGTATAACATAGAGAAAATGAGCAGGGCACAACAATGCTCACCTGGAATCCAGCATTTGGGAGGTTGAGGCTGGAGTATCTCTAGTTGTTCCAGGTATCCTGGCTACACCTTTCTGCAAAGAGAAACTAAAATAAATAAGTAAATAAAAATCAACTCAGAGTGACAAAGAAACATTTGCCATGTGTTTGACAAGGGGTTTGTATCCCTTGTGTATAAAAACATAAACATTCTCCGCTAAAAGGTAAATGATTAAAGTAAAACTGGGCAAAATATTTATTAGTTAGTGTTCTAAAGGAAGAATGTGAAGATTTATAAATGATCACATTGATTAGTTTTGCTAGACAAGAAGCAGCCTTGGGAAGGATATGATTATTATTTTGATTACAGCTTGAAGGTATAGACCACGCTGTTGGGAAGACCTGGTAGTAGTGTAGGGTTGGTTACATTGTTTCCATAGTTAATAATAATAATAATAATAATAGGAATAAGAATGGGGGAAGAGGAAAAGGAGGAGGAGGAAGAAGAGGACACACACACACACACACACACACACACACACACACACACTTTAATTTTGACACCCAGCTTGCTTCCTCTGTTTTCCCTTCATATTCAGCCCAGACCTTACTCCACAGGGTGGGTCCATCAACCCTCAGGATGAGCCTTCCTTCCTTAACTAAATCTCAGTGGAAAGGCTAGAGGAGGCTAGAGGCGTGCCTCCTAGGTGGCTCTAAATCCAGTTCAACCAACAACAAGGACGATCCATCACAATAGCAGGTAACGTGTACAAAGCTCAACATTTCTATTTATTTAAAAATGTCTGTAAACACAATGAGATACTACTTCACATACACTGTGGTAGCTTTAAAAAAAAGATTTATGTGTATGCATATTTGCTTACATGCATGAAAGTGTCCCGTGTGTGTGTGTGTGTGTATGTGTGTGTGTGTGTGTAGTGTCAGCAGAGGCCAGAAGAGAGTGTTGGATGCCCTGGCATTGGAGTTATAAATAGTTGTGAGCTGCTAGGAACTGAACCTGGGTCCACTGTACGAGCAACCATGTTCTGCCTCCCACATACAAACATACAGACACATAATAAAATGTAAAAAAAATCCCACTGTGCATATAAATATTTATTGTAGCATTGCTTGTAGAAGACAGGTGTAAATAGCCCATGTGTCCATCCACTGACCAATGGGGAAACAGCATGTGTATACTTAACTGATTTTGTTTCACTAAAAAGATGTTTTAGAAAATGTCTTAAGCGGAAATTAAGTTAAAAGTTATTTTAAAAACAAATTGAAATTTTATAAATAGTTTGAAAAACTTTGTGTCAAAAGAATGTAATAAATTCTGGCTGAATTAGTAATTTTTAAACTTATTTCTGGCAAAATATTAAATTCTATATTAAGTTAATATTTAAAATATTTTAGTAACATATTAAGCATAATGGCTGTATACTTTTTTTTTTGTTGTTGTTGTTTCTGAATAGCTGCTATGTCTTCTGGCAGTTCAAGCAGGAGGAAGGCAGAAGTTGGAAATAAATGCACCAGAGACTGACTTCTCAAGTCAGCAAGAGAGGGTAGAAAATCAAAACTTTGCTTCACATCTCTGGTGATGGTACCTACCCACAGTCCTAGCATTCAAGAGGCTGAGATGGGAATTCAGCTGCCAGTTCAAGGCCAGCCTGTTCTACACAACAAATTTCAGGCCAGTTAGGACAACATAATGAGATTCTGTCTCCAAAGTTAAAAAAAAACCCAAAAAACATAAACTAAACTAAACTAAAACTAATTAGCTCTCCAAGTAAAGTCAGGCAAGAGAGAAAGGTGCTGGTTTGGCTCAAAAACAGTGTCTGCTACATAGACAGAACAAAAACAGAAAAGCCAGAAAACAGGGCATTAAAATTAATAACCAGTAACAGGAAAGAGAGTAATTTATGCAACTGTGTCAACATCAGCAAGTTCTTCCTTTTTCGACTGGTTCATTTTTACTTTAGTTCTCAACCCAAGGAAATAACTTATAAAAATACTTAATTTTAATTATTTACTTTAATTAACTGTTTATTATTGTCAATAATGTATGATTTTTAAGTCTGTGTATGCACGTGCCTGGATGAGGATATGTTGTACATGAATGCAGTTGCCCTCAGAGGTTAGAAGTAGTGGATCATGGAGCTGAAGTTATAAGAGAACCAAACTCCATTCATCTGAGAAAGCATCAAGTGCTCTTACCTGATAAGACATCTCTCTAGCTCGCCCCACCTCCATCTTTATTTTATTTTGAGAGAGGGTCTCTAGTAGCTAAGGCTAGCCTTGAACTCCCTATGAAGAAGCCAAGCATGACCTTGAACTTCTGGTCCTTTTTTGACTAGATGTTAAGTGCTGATAAGACAGATAAGTGTCACTATGCTTAGTCTATACAATTTTGAGGACTGAACTCAGGGTTTCCTGCATGAGACAAGACTTCTGGCCACAGAGACCTTCAGCTGTTTATCATAGTCTTTTGCTCTTCGTTTTAGTTTGGTGTGAAACAGCTATGCTTCTTTTGGGCTGGAAGGAACAAGCAGACTCATCTTGAGGTTTCCTCAGATGATGGTTTAGGTGGTAAGAGTGTATGAAAGCAAAGAATAAAATGAGAGCTAAAGAAGATGAGCAGGCCTCAGTGAGCACCAAGGTAAGAAGCTGAGATGGTTTGAATGTTAGGAGGCGTGGCCTTGTTAGAGGAAGTGTGTCACTAGGGTTGGGCTTTGAAGTCTCAGATGCTTAACCCACACCCAGTGTCACTCCCTCTCCTTGCTGCCTGAGTGAATGTAAAGCTCTCAGCTATCTCTCCAGCTCTATGCCTGCCTGCATGCCTCTATGCTTCATGCCATGACAATGGACTAAACCTCTGAACTGTAAGCTAGCTCCTACTATTAAATGTTGTCCTTTATAAGAGTTGCTGTGGTCACGGTGTCTCTTCACAGCAATGAAAACCCTAAGACAGAAGCCTCGCCAGTCCCACTTGTGTCCACTAGTCAGTCTCTGCTGCTCTCTACACTAGCACAGGCCATAGGTGGACAAAACTCTCTTCTTCTTCCATGTCTCCTTCTCCACTCACCAGTCCAGGGTTTCCAGAGAGATTGTCAGTTCTCTCCAGCCTTCCTCTCTGCTTATTCTTGCTGCCAGGCTACTGCAAGGTTCCTGATCTTTGTGCTCTCTGACCCAGGAGCTGTGTGTAACAAACATAATAGAGACAAAACAGAGACCCCCTGGAACCTCTCACTTTCCCCAGACAGTGATGCTCTTGAAATCAATACTTTAAGGCATCAAGAAAACAAAGGAATAGCATTGCCTTGGCCACTTTAAGAAAATGTAGAATGGCCATTTTCAATCAGATTTCAGACATCTCTGTAGGTGACCATTTGAGTTGGCCAGCAGGCAAGTATGACATGACTTTAGACAGTACTGTCACATTCCATATGAGGCCCCCTCCCTCACATTACAAAACCTGAGATCATAGTGGGTCCAGTTCAGACAAAGCAGTATGACTTCTGCTAGCCCCAGTCATAATTCCTACTAACAAATGACCTACTTATCTTGGAGCATATTTTTAAATTTATTTTGAGAGACAGAGTCTCACTGTGCATTTCCAGGTTATATTTGAACTCAGTGTCTTCCCGCGTCACCTTAGATGACAGGTGTCCCTCTGTATTCAGCCATCTAATACCTTTTCAAATCTGCTCCCGCAGATCGCATTCTCAAAGAGCATCAAATGAATGCTTTTGTGTTACTGTTGTTGTTGTTGTTTTCAAGCGTTTATCTGAGGTTTACAAAGGATAAACTTGCTAAAATGATGGATTAGCTTTTTTATATACAACTTTATTCCAATTATTTTTCTTAATGAAGGCATACTAACTACAATCACCTGGACAAAAAACGAAAACAGAAACTTTCTGACTTTCTGACTTTCTGAGGCTTTAATTTCAATGGAAAGATGTTAATCATATTTCATTTTTGTTCATAGTCAGGTTTGCAGACTGCACAGCAAAAGAAAATAAAAGCATGTGTTCTGAAACTTACCTGTGAGTTACTGAAAGAGTTTGCTAGGCAAATTTACACTGTAAACAAAATGAGTAAGCATGCTTGTCCTAGGAAGGGCACTTACGGATTTCTAGATACTATAACAGCATTCATACGTATTTATAAACTCATTAGTTTTCAGTGAGTTTCTTTCAAGCCTGTCAAACAGCAAAGAAGAGTGAGTGAGTTGAACAGGATGAGGTTGAGACACATTCTCTCATATAAAAGCCCAACATCCCTGCCTTCCTTATCCCTCCCCTCTTGTACCTTCCTGTCTTTCCCTATTTCTCTTCTTATTTTTAAACAAGGGTCTTATATAACTTAATCTGAAGTCAAAGTTACTATACAGCTAAGAATGACCTTGAATTCTTGATCTTCCTGCTAGGATTACAGACAAGGGTCACAATGTCTGGCTTGTTCTCTTACTTACTGGTGCAGACAGTGTCCCAGTAAGTGTATACGTGCTCAGTGAAATTGCTCAGAAGCCACTATCATGAGAAACACAGCTAAGTTGCTTTTTAAATTTTGGGCTCAGCTGATAAAACAAAACAAAAACAACAAAAAACAAAACATAAAAACGTAAGCCCCAGTCAAAACATATCACACAAGCCTGACCACTTGAGTTCGGAACACACATGAAAGCAGCTTCATGTGGTGAAAAAACAAATAAATCCCTTAAAGAAACACAGGAAAATGAAATCAAGCAGGTGAAGGAATTGAACCAAACAGTCCAAGAACTAAAAATGGGAATAGAAACAATAAAGAAAACACAAAGGGAGACAACCATGATGACGAACAACTTAGGAAAGAGATTAGGAGCTACAGATGCAAACATAACCAACAGAATATAAGAGATAGCAGAGAGAATCTCAGACATAGAAAATACTATAGAAAATATTGACACATTGCTCAAAAAAATACAAAGCATAAAAAGCTCCTAACCCAAAATATCCAGGAAATTCAGGGCACGAGGGAAAGGTCAAACCTAAGAATAATAGTAATAGAAGAGGGTGAAGAATCCCAGCTCGAAGGGCCAGAAAACATTTTCAACAAAATCATATAAGAAAACAGGCCTAACCTAAAGAAAGAGATGGCCATAAATGTACAAGAAGCCTACAGAGCAACAAATAGATTGGACCAGAAAAGAAAATCCTCTCATCACATTATAATGAAAACACTAAATGCACAGAACAAAGGAAAGAATATTAAACGCTGTAAGGGGAAAAGGCCAAGTAACATAATTGAAGACCTATTAGAATTACACCAGACTTCTTAATAGAAACTCTGAAAGCCAAAAGATCCCAGATAGATGTCATCCAGACACTGAGAGAACACAAATGCCAGCCCAGGATACTATACCCAGCAAAACATTCAATCATCGTAGATGGAGAAACCAAGACGTTCCATGACAAAACCAAATTTAAATATCTTTCTACTAGTCTAGCCCTACAGAGGATACTGGAATAAAACCTCCAACACAAGGAGGGTAACGATATCCAAGAAAACACAAGAAACTAAACAGTTCACAACAAACCCAAGAGAAGAGAATCATACATACATAATACCATCTCCAGCAACAAAAATAACAGGAACAAACAATCATCTGTCTTTAATATCTCTCAACATCAATGGACTCAATTACCCAATAAAAAGACACAGGCTAAAAGATTAGATATATGAACAGGATTCAGCATTTTGCTGCATACAAGAAACACATTTCAGTGACAAAGATAGATACTATCTCAGAGTAAAAGGCTGGAAAATGTTTTCCAAGCAAATGGTCTCAAGAAACAAGTTGGAGTTGCCTTTCTAGTATCCAATAAAATAGATTCTCAACCATAAGTTATCAAATGAGATGAGTAAAGACACTTTATATTCATGAAAGGAAAAAATCTACCAAGAGGAAGTCTCAATTATGAACATTTATGCCCAAAATGCGAGGATAATGACATTTACAAAATAAACTTTACTAAAGCTCAAAACACACATTGCATCTCACACAATAATAGTGGGAGACTTCAACATCCCACTCTCATCAATGGACAGATCATGGAAACAGAAACTAAACAGAGACACAGTGAAACTCACAGAAGTTATGAATCAAATGGATTTAACAGATATCTACAGAGCATTTCACCTCAAAACAGGAGAATATACCTTCTTCTCAGCACCTTATGAGACCTCCTCTGAAAATGATTATATAATTGTATACAAAACAAACCTCAAAAGATACAAGAAAATTGAAATAATCCCATGGATTATGTCAGATCACCGCAGAATAACAACAAAAACAAGAGAAAGCCCATATACTCATGGAAACTGAACAACTCTCTGCTCAATGATAACTTGGTCAGGGAAGAAATAAAGAAATCAAAGACTTTATAGAATTCAATGAAAATAAATACACATCAGATCCAAACTTATGGGACACAATGAAAGTAGTGTTAAGAGGAAAATTCATAGCACTAAGTGCCTTCATAAATTGGAGAGATTCCATACAAGCAACTTAACAGCACACCAAAAAGCTCTAGAACAGAAAGAAGCAAGTGCACCTAAGAGGAGTAGAGGGGAGAAAATGTGAGAGTAAAAATTAAAAACAACTTGGCAAGGACTGCTGGACGGCTTGCTGAGCTTGCTGAGAATAGCCATAATAAAAATATCAAGCCCCTCTAGGGACAAGGTGACCAAAAATGTAGAAACAACCAAAGACATATCTTGACCAGTCTAAACATGCCCAAGTGAGTAATGGGCCACCTGGTGTTTATCCTAGAAGGTCTGAGGTTTCATGGTCAAAAATAGTGGGCCATCCAGCCTGTCAAAATGATTGCTTACACAAAGTGCTGATGTTTGAAATATCCAATTATATGTAACCGCGTCAGAATTTTCCGCTTTCCCCTTCCCCCCTTACACTGTTCCCTACAAAAGCCCCAAACTTTCTGGGGTCTTCATCGATTCTCTCCCCTCGTGGGATGAGTTTTGACCCGAGGGCCCTCGTTAGTAAACTGCCTTTTGCCATTTGGATCAAGTCAGTGTCTCATGTTTCCTTGGGTGCGCACTGATCGGGACTTAAATTGGGGGTCCTCTTCGGGGGGTCCTTACAGAAATAGTCAAACTCAGGGCTAAAAACAACTAAATAAGAAAGTAAGAAAATGATACCAAGAATCAACAAAACCAAAAGTTGGTTCTTTGAGAAAAATCAACAAGATAGGTAAACCTTTAGCCAAACTAAAGGGCACAGAGACAGTATCCAAATTAATACAATCAGAAGTGAAAAGGGAGACATAACAACAGAAACTGAGGAAATTTAAAACAATCATCAAAACCCACTACAAAAGCCCATACTCTACAAAACTGGAAAATCTAGATGAAATGGATGATTTTCTAGACAGATATCATGTACCAAAGTTAAATCAAGATCAGATAAACTATTTCAAAAGTCCTATAACCCCTAAGGAAAAAGAAACAATCATTAAAAATCTTCCAACCAAAAAAAGCCCAGGGCCAGATGGTTTTGTGCAGAATTCTACCAGACCATCAAAGAAGAGCTAGTACCAATACTCCTCAAACTATTCCGTAAAACAGAAACAGAAGGAACAATACCTAATTCATTCTATGAAGCCATAGTTACTCTGATACCTAAACCACACAAAGACCCAACAAAGAAAGAGAACTTCAGACCAATTTTTGTTTATGAATATAGATGCAAAAATACTCAATAAAATTCTCACAAACCGAATCCAAGAACACATCAAAACGATCATTCATCATGCTCAAGGAGGCTTCATTCCAGGGATGCAGAAATGGTTTAACATATGAAAATCCATCAACATAATACACTATATAAACAAACTCAAGGAAAAAAGTCACATGATCATCTTGTTAGATGCTGAAAAAGCCTTTGAGAAAATATAAAACCTCTTTATGTTAAAAGCCTTGGACAGATCAGGAATTCATGGCACATACCTAAACATAATAAAAGCAATATACAGCAATCCAATAGTCAACATAAAATTAAATGGAGAGAAAATAGAAGCGATCTCATTAAAATCTGAGACAAGACAAGGTTGTCCATTGTCTCTCTAGCTATTCAATATAGTACTTGAAGTTCTAGCAAGAGCAATTAGACAACAAATGGAGATTAAGGGGATACGAATTAGAAAGGAAGAAGTCAAAGTATCACTATCTTCAGATTATATGATAGTATACACAATCGACCCCACAAATTCCTCCAGAGAATCCCTACAGCTGATAAGAAAATTCAGCAAAGTGGTAGGATACAAAATTAACTCAAACAAATCAGTAGACTTCTTTTATAAAATGATAAACAGGCTGAGAAAGAAATTAGGGAAACAAACTCTCTTCACAATAGCCACAAGTAGTACAAAATATCTTGGTGTAACTCTTACCAATCAAGTGAAAGGTCTATGTGACAAGAACTTTAAATCCCTGAAGAAAGAAATTGAAGAAGACCACAGAAGATAGAAATATCTCCCGTGCACAATGATTGGTAGGATTAACATAGTGAAAAGTACAATTTTACCAAATGCAATCTACAGATATCATTCAATCCCCATCAAAATTCCAACACATCTCTTCACAGATCGTGAAGGAAAAATTCTCAACTTCATACGGAAAAACAAAAAAAAACCAAAATAGCCAACACAATTCTCCACAGTAAATGATATGAGGGAGTCACCATCCCTGACCTAAAGCTGTACTACAAAGCAATAGTGATTGAAAACTGCATGAAAAAAAAAAAAAGCCGGGCGGTGGTGGCTCACGCCTTTAATCCCAGTTCTTGGGAGGCAGAGGCAGGTGGATTTCTGAGTTCAAGAGTTCGAGGCTAGCCTGGTCTACAGAGTGAGTTCCAGGACAGCCAGAGCTATACAGAGAAACCCTGTCTCGAAAAACAAAACAAAAAAAAAAAAAAGAAAGAAAGAAAACTGCATGACATTTGTATAGAGACTGACAGGTCGATAATTGGAATAGAATCAAAGACCCAGATGTAAACCCACACACCTATGGACACTTGATCTTTGACAAAGAAGGCAAAAACAGACGGTGGAAAAACAGAAGCATCTTCAATAAATGGTGCTGGTCTAATTGGTGGCCTGTATGTAGAAGAGTAAAAATAGATCCATATTTATCACCTTTCCCAAAGCTCAAGTCCAAGTGGATCAAACACCTTCACATAAAACCAGATATTCTTAATCTAAATAGAAGAGAAACCGAGAAAGAGCCTCAAACTCATTGGCGTAGGGGGAAATTTCCTGAACAGAACTCAAATGGCAGGCTCTAAGATCAATTGACAAATGGGATCTCATAAAACTGAAAAACTCCCATAAGGCAAAAGACTCTGTCAATAGGACAAATTGGCAACCTACTGATTGGGAAAAAAAAATCTTCACTAACCCTATATCCAGAGGGCTAATATCCAAATTATATTAAAAAAAAACTCAAGAAGTTAACCTCCATAAAACTAAATAACCCAATTAAAAAATGAGGTACTGAGCTAAATGGAGAATTCACAACAGAAGAATTTTGAATGGCTTAGAAGCACTTTAATGTGCAAAGTCCTTAGTCATCAGAGAAATGCAAATCAAAATAACCCTGAGATTCTACCTCACACCAATCAGGATGGCTAAGATCAAAAATTCAAGTGACAGCATATGCTATTGAGGATGTGGAGAAAGAGGAACACTCCTCCATTGCTGGTGGAATTGCAAACTGGTACAACTACTCTCGAAATCAATGTGATTCCTCAGATAATTGGAAATAGCTCTACCTGAAGATCCAGCTATACCACTCTTGGTCATATACTCCAAAGATGTTCTGCCATGCCATAAGGACACATGCTCCACTATGTTCACAGCAGCCTTATTTGTAATAGCCAGAGCTAGAAACAACCCAGATGTCCTTCAGTCGAAGAATGGATACAGAAAATGTGGTTCATTTGCACAATAGAATACCATTTAGCTATTAAAAACGAGGACATAATGAATTTTTCAGGCAAATGGATGGAACTAGAAAATATCATCCCGAGTGAGATAACTTAGACCCAAAAGGACATGCATGGTATGTACTCATTGATAAGCGGATATTAGCCAAAAAATACAGAATACCTAGGATACAACCTACAAACCGTAAAAAGTGCAAAAGCAGAAAGGCCCAAGTAAGGATGCGTCAATCCCAGTTAGAAGGGGGAAGAAAATAATCACAGAGGCAGAGAGAGGGGAGGACTTGGGTGGGAGAGGGGAGGGGAAAAGGGGAACAGGATCAGGAATTGGGGTGGGGAACAGGAGAGAAGCCCAGAGGGCTAGGAGAATGAAAGGAAATAAGCAGTCTGGGAGTAGGATGTAGGGGGACTCTGTAGAAAGCACCAGAGACCCAGGAGGTGGGTGACTTTCAGGACTCAATGGAGGTGACCTTAGCGAAAATGTCCAACACTGGGGAGAGGGAACTCAAAGAGTCCATCTCTAGTAGATAGACAGGGCCTCAAGTGGAGGGATGGGGTTACTAACCTCCAGTCAAAATTTCTGACTCAGAATTGTTCTTGTCTAAAACAACTGCAGGGACAAAAATGGAGAAGAGACTGAAGGAAAGACAGAGATTGAAGGAAAGGAGGTCCAGTGACCAGCCCAACTTGGGCTCCATCTCATAGGGGTGCACCAAAGCCGATACCATTATTGATGCTATGATGTGGTTACAAACAGGCACTTGGCATGGCTGTCCTCTGAGAGGCCCTAGTAGCAGTTAAGTGAGCCAGACAGAGATACTTACACCCAACTGTCAGACTGAAGTTGGAGACCCACGTGGTTGAATTAGGGGGAAAGATGAAAGAAGCTGAAGGGGAGAGTGACCTCACAGGAAGACCAGCAGTCTCAAGTAACCTAGACCCCAGGGAGCTCCCAGAGACTGAGGCATCAACCAGGAGCATACATGGGACAGGCCAAGGGCCCTGGCACATATATAGTAGAGGTCTGTCTGATCTGGCCTCAGTGGGAGAAGATTTGCTTAATCCTTGAGAGATTTGAGGTCCCAGGGAAGAGAGAGGTCTGGTGGTGGTGGTGGGAGCACCCTCTTGAAGGGAAGAGAGAGGAGGAATGGAATGAGGAACTGTGGGATAGGGGACTGAGATGGGGGTCAACTTCTGGAATGCAAATAAATAAAATAATTAAAATTTAAAAATCATCAAAAATATTAAAAAATCAAATTGTACTAATATTAAGGGGTAGAAAATGTATTTGACAATAACTAACCTATTTCAAAATATTCATTAGGATATGGTAGAATATACCTATTATCCCAGTACTTGGGAAGTACAAGGATAGCTTGGGCAACATAGGAGCCTGCCTCAACCCCCGATATATATGCACATGTACGCAGTTGGAGTTATTTTTAACCCTGTCTTCATTCCGAAGTGGTGGAGCCTTCACTAAACCAAGAATATAGATTTTAATAAACATCTAATGTATGATTAATGTTTTAAAAATTTCCTGTTGCCTAAATTCTGAATAAATTTCCTACTTAGTTGACACCTTTCAAAAGTATGAGTCAATAGGTAGTGTTTCTGTATCTTTCCACAAAGGGGTGAATAAATGGAGGGCTAGACTCGTTTCTCACTCACACAGCTCAGCCTTTGTCTCCATCCTAATGCAGCTCTTCTAAAAGGAGTTCAGTGATTTCAACACATCAGAAATGATCTCAGTTCTCGGCAGGAAATCAGCATCAGAGAAGAAATTGATCTTCTATCTGGTTCATCTTCTAATATCTTCTGGAACTCTGTATATGTTCCTTTCTCTCCTCAAATAAACTTAGAGATCATTTGAGGCGACTTCACAGTGGGAAATGAAAGCCCTGGACACTGTGAGTGAGAAGTGCAGGTTCTAAGTTTTCCCTCTGACATGGATGACCTGTGTGACTCTGGGGAAAGAACTTATCTCCTCTGATCTCATTTCTTCATCTTTAAATTCTGTGAGTTAGTCTATGTGCTACACGGTTTATCTTAACTTGACACAAGCTTTATGTCTTATCTGAGAGGAGGGAACTACAACTAAGAAAAAGCCTCTAGGGGCTTGAGAGATGGTTCAACAGTTAAGAGCACTGGCTGTTCTCCCAGAAGTCCGAGGTTTGGTTCCCAGAACCCAAATGACAGCTCACAACGGTCTGTAACTCCAGGTTTAGGAGATCCAACACCCTTGTACAGACACACATGCAGGAAAACCACCAAGTCACAGGAAAAGAAAATGATAAAAGAAAAACCAAAAAAGAAGAAAAAAATGCCTCTATAAAATCAGGCTGTAGGCAATCCAGTAGGGCATTTTCTTAATTAATGATTGATGCAGGAGGGCCCTGCCAATCGTGGGTCATGCCATGAAGAGCGAGTCCATAAGCAGCACCCCTCTGTGGATGCTGCATCAGCTCCTGCCTCCAGGTTCCTGCCTAGCTTGAGTTTCTGTCCTCATTGCTTTTGATGATGACCTGCTATACGGAACTGTGAGTGAATAAGCCCTTTCCTTTCCAAGTTTCTTCTGGTCATGTGTTTCACCACAGCAATCATGACCCTTAACTAAGACATGTATATTCTTTCCAGCACTTTCTGAGGTTGAATCAAGTATTAATCTTTTCTACTCGTTTTCATTTATAAAAATATTATTTTATAATTATTTTTATTGATGTTTGTGTGTCTGTATATACACATATTCTTGAGAGTTCTAGTGGAGGACCGAATTGGCTGTTGATTCCCTAGGAGCTAGAGTTATAGACAATTGTAAGACACCCATATAGGTGCTGGGAGTTCAGCTTGGGTTCTCTGAAAGAGCCTTAACCACTAAGACCTGAAAATATGTTATTCATGGCTCTCCCTACTCAGTTGCTTTTCATAAAAGACCTTTTGAGTTCTCTGGACTTCTTATTTGTGAAATTTTCTCAGAAAAGTGTCGAGAAAGTCACTCAAGCTATATGGCCAATGGTGAAATAGCCATTCCTAAGGATGTTACAGATATCAGAGGAAATGACTAACTTTGGCTCACAGTTTAGAAGGCTTCAGACTACAGTTTTCAGCTCTGTGGGTTTGGGCCCATGGTTAGTTAAGAACATCATGGTGGTGGAATCATGTGTCAGAGTCTAGTCATGGAAGCAGGGAAGCAGGACACAGAGAAGAGACTGGGAACCAGGTATAACTTTCGAAGTCTGTCTGTAGAGAGCTACCTCCTCCAATAATACCCCTGAAGTTTGTATGACCTCACAATAACTCCACTGTCTATGGAGCAAGTGCTCATTGGGGGAACATTTCACATTAAAATCAGGACACTTGGCATCTTCATCTGTTATAGGCAAAATCTGGCTTCTCAAAGCTCTGAGTGTCACAGAGGGGACCCTTGGCCCAACTGCTTCAGAAGATGTTACCAGGAAACAGCATATCCCTATTTCTGAAGATTCTTATTCATTGATCCATTGATCTTGGTGCTGAGAATGCAACTCAAGGCCTTTCACATGCTAGGTACGTTCTCTACCACTGACCAGTACCCAACCATATACTAAGTTGGGTCAATTGATTTTGTCTGTGTCGTTAGATGAGGACTACAAGTTAAAAAAAAAAGTCAAGCAATCATATCATGCTGGAATAAAAAGACATGGAACTCTCACAGAATCTAGTAAACTTAAAAGATTTCAAAAGAATCAGTGAGCCAAAGATTAGCCCTTAAAAGTTTAGTTCAATCTTCCTGCTCAAGAGCTTGAGTTAGTCAAGGCAAACTGTCCATGGTTTTGACTTTAGTCTGACTTCCTCTAGGCGCTGATATCCTAGCCCAGATCAAAGCCACAAGGGCACCATTGTCTCAGCAGATGGCTGCTGTTTTTTTCCTATACTCTTGCCTTGTGGCACCAAGCACAGGATGTATTTTCCACACTTGATTTTCTTTTGCTTCCTGCTTCAACACCTTAGGGCCCTGGACCGGAGATTACGAATATATGTTCACGGGCTCCACCTAGTGGTCACATTCATTATTCAGAATTCATAGATTGTTATTTTAAAGCATCTTTCTCTAATCAATGAACACAAAAGTTGAGAATACTTCATGTCTGACGTATAATCCACCCCGTTTTTACCTGAAGGAATTATTTCCACACTATGTTTGACCATCAGTCTGTGGAAAATGAAGGATGATTGGTTGGTTATTTCTTGGTAATCATCATCATAGTTGAGTACTGTTTGTATACTTGAATACTGTCATAATCTCCTTTTGTGGAATTATCATTGGATACAAACACTAGTGTACAACATTTTGGTTAAGCTATGGATGGGATTTCAAATCAATGACTGAATCCATGGTGGCCTTTAGACCTAATAGAGACAGAACATCCTTCACACAGCTTGTTAGAGGCAGAAGTAGGGGCTGTTCTCAGACTTCGGATGCAATCAGATTCACATTCTCTCTTCCTCTTTTTTTTATCCTCACTGAGGCAGGAACTTCACAATGATGCTCAAACATATGTTGCTTGTCAGACATTTACTTTGACTAAAGTTTAATGCAGAAGAAACCCGCAGAAAACAAACACACAAACAAAATCATTTAAAGTGATTATAACAGAAAAAATTACCTTTGGGTGTATAAAATTTGAACGAACGGCAGCTCCAGTAGACTGCAGTGGGGAAAGAAGAGTCAGAGGAGGAGAGCAAAATCTATTGTGTTCTACAATACAAAGGAATGGTGGAGATGGAGGGGTCTCCAGGAATAGTGCTTTCCAGGAATACGGAAGGGCTTCAAAAACAATATTCAGGGGCTGGAGAGATGGCTCAGCGGTTAAGAGCACTGACTGCTCTTCCAGAGGTCCTGAGTTCAAATCCCAGCAACCACATGGTGGCTCACAACCATCCGTAATGAGATTGGATGCCCTCTTCTGGTGTGTCTGAAGACAGCTACAGTGTACTCATAAATAAAAATAAATAAATCTTTTAAAAAAAACAATATTCAGATGAGGATGGTGGTGTGCTAATGACCAGCTTTGGCTTCCATGTGGTGGGTAAACTGAGATAGGCAGCTGTTGGGGGTCAGTGCTTAGAGCCACTGACAGGGGAGGATGTAGATACCTATAGGGGCTACTTCCAAAGGCAGCTAGTGATTAGAGAAGTTACTGAGCAGACTTTTTTTTTTTTTGAGGGAACAAAGCTTAATTTACTGGGGCTGGCACTCCCTGCAGCCAGTGGAAAAACTATGACCTCTTTTAACTCCTTGGGACCATTGAGAAAGAGGACAGAAAATAAATGCGCGCGCGCACGTGCACACACACACACACACACACACACACTCACTCACACACTGAGTGGATGAAGCAAAAGGCAGAGTCCAATAGCTTCATACATATAAATATATACACACATGCATAGATACATACATACAGACATACTTACAGGCAGACCTACAGACAGACATATGTACACTTACACACAGAATGGTTAGAGCAAAGCTCCAGCAAGCAGGCTCCAATCATTTTACACATACACATAGTTGATGGATGGAAGGAACAGTGTTTTAGTCCTCTACTCACACAAACGTCACACACACACAGACACACACAGACACACGCAGACACACACACATACAAGCAGAGAGAGAGAGGGGGGGGATGGATGGAAGGAACAATGTTCCAACCCTCTACTTACACAAACCTTACATATATACATACATACATACATACATACATACATACATACATACATACATACATAGTTGATGGATGGAAAGACCAATGTTACAACCCTCCTCTCATACAAACTTTACACACATCCATATAGTTGATGGGTGGGAGAAACAATGTTATTTTTTCTCCACTCTTTATTCTTTCTTCCTAGCATATATATACCAGCAAAATCTTTTAAGCAGTATAAAATTATGATGTGAGTATTGTTTAGTTTTTTCTAGTGAATAATTATGAAAGAATGTGTTTTCCAATACCTTTACAAAAAAATAACATTACATAGTACAGGTAAAGAAAAATATCCTCCCAAATCCATGTACATTAATAACTAAGCAACCTGTTATAGATTAATGAAGTGTGAACAAGCAAAGTACTTTTCTCAGCCAGCTGCTCTTACTGGCAGGCTGCAAATTGCGGTTACAAAGAAAGGAGTAATTATTTTATTATTTAACTTAAAAATAATCTTTTAAGAATCTTAAAAGAATCATAAATCTAAATTTTATATAAAATAAGTCATATCTATCTTAAATCCTCAGAATGCACATCTACTCATCAGTAATTCTTAATAAATCATACCAGGAAGCTGAGGGCAATAAATGGGTATTAGAAATCAATCACCACCAGTCCAGCCTCCGAGAGTCACGTCAGCCAGTTCTGCCACTGTTCTTGTCCTCTGACTATAAAAGAACCCTAGCATAACTAATTAGAGCATGTCTTTCTGAACTTCAAATTGTTTTCTAAGATTTTCTACATCAGAGTTAGTAGTAAAAACATCCCAATCTAGCCTCACTAACAATTTTATTTTTCCAAATGTTTTCTAAGAGTGGTGGTCATTGCTGACAATCTACATCTCTAAGTTCATCTCTAGGGTGGTGATTGAATCATTAATCTGCTCCAGCAGCAATGCCTGAAAAAGATCAAACATCATTATTGTGAGTGCCAGAGATACTGCCCAGTGAGGGGCTGGAAGCCCCCTTAAAGTTTTATATAACTCTTAGATTAAGAGGGACGTAAGGGCAGCAAGCAGAGCAGAACTCCATAACAGCATGAAGTTCTCAAGACATGTGGTTCTCGGGGGGTGGTGGTGGGGTGCACTGTGATAACCCTTGGGCCACATTCCACGAATTCTAAAGCCATTTGTCATTTGTTCCTCTCTGAATGGCCCTCGGCAGTGATGTGTGTTTCCTAGGCTAACATCTGGAGCTTAAAACCTCTCACATGCTATTTTACTTATTAATAAATATGTAGGGTATAAACCATTAAGTTTTTGATACGTTTATGTAGGACAATAAAGATAATGAGCATATCCACTGTTGTCTGGTTTCCATGTGCCCCTTGGGAATTCTGGACCTTCCCTCTGCCTCCTCTATTCTCAGGCTCCAGTGATGTGGTGTTCATCAGTATAGACAAATCTGCATTTTATAGAATTGTAATACAGTTTTCTTGTTCTAGTTTGGAGGAATTGCAAACTAAGTCTCCTCATCCCACACAACCTTCTTTCAGATCCCTCAGTTGTTAGCATTTTCCACAGAGTCCCACTCTATTGTGGTCCACGTTATTGCTGTGGTTTGCTTCAAGTTCTGTTGTAAATATAATCCCCATTAGCTGTTACTACTGCAACTGTGATCCCCTCGAAACAAGAACATTGGTGTTACTGGACTGTAAGTGACCAAGATCAGAAATTAACAATGATAAGATATTGGGCATCTATCCATAGACCCCCAATTTCAATGCTCTTCTTAATTCTAAAATCCAAGCCAGGATTTTTGCTGTGTTTAGTGGTTATGTTAGTGAATTTCTTGTTGCTGTCACAGAGTACCTGACAAAAGCGATGTCAGCAAGGAACGGCTCACCTCACTCTCAGGCTTTTCTCTCGTCTCATCCATTAGCAGACATGATGCTGTTTGCGTGTGCAGTGTCCCACTGCTGTTGTTCTGCGTGTGTCATTATAAAAGCAGCCATCACATGGCAAAGGAGGGGATTTTAAAGACACGACAATAAGATGGATGCCCAGTGCTGTGCCTTGGAGAGAGTTGTTCAGTGATTGGGATGCACTGTCTAGTTCACAACAAACAAACAGACAAACAAACAAAAACAAAACAACACCCGACCCCCCCCCAAAAAAAAACCCCAAAAACCAAAAACCAAACAAACCTGTAAGTGAGGAGAGTTTTAATTTAATTTGGCATTTAAAAAATTAGTAAGGGCTTTTATTTCATATAAAAATACCCCCCCCCAAAAAAAAACAGAACAAGTATTGCAAAACACTCACACTTAATTTAGCTGCAATTGGAGTCTCTTGGGAACTATTTTTATAAATAGCTGGGGGTTTTATAACAAAAATGCTTAGGAGTTGGGAAAGATGGCTCAGTCTGTAAAGCGCCTGATGCAGGAGCATGACGGCCTGAGTTTAGTCTCTAATGTTCCTATAAAAGCAGGGTACAGTGGTATGCTCCTACTAGTGGGAGACAGGAAGAACTCTAGGGCTCATTGGTCAGTCTGTATAGCTTATTTGTAAGCTCCCAATGAGAGGCCTGTATCTAAAAAAAAAGAAAGAAAGAAAGAAAGAAAGAAAGAAAGAAAGGAAGAAAGAAAAAGAAAGAAAGAGGAATGGAGACAAACACAAAATCCCACCTCTAATCAAGAAGCTATTTACAATTGTTAGCTGCTGGGAAAGAGAAAAATCAGTTTTCTCCAATGGAGTGACACTGGGTCTATCAACCACACTGAAGGGTAGGCCCCATGCTCAAGGATAGTTGTCCAACATAAAATGACAACTCCAGTTGTTTTGTGTGTGTGTGTGTGTGTGTATGTGTGTGTTCAAGTGCATAGTATTGGATCTGGGAGGATAGGAAGAAATATGACCACATATAATATATGCCATATAAAATAATTAAAGACCAAAATAGAACAGAGCAAGCAAGCACTCAGAAAGTAAGATGGATGATGCCTGAAGAGTGTCAGCTTAAGTTGACCTCTGGGGTAGACCTGCGTGTGCACACACACACATACACACACAGACACATAGACACACACACACAAGGACAAACAGACACATGGACACATGGACACATGGACACACATACACAGATACACAGACTCATGGACACACAGACACACACACACATGGATACACAGACAAGTGAATACATAGACACATGGACACATAGACACACACACACACACATGGATACACAGACATATTGACACACACATATATGGACACACAGACACATGGACACACAGATAGACAAACACACACACACACACATGGACACACAGACACATTAACACACAGACACACACACGCACACACGCACATGTACGCGCGCACGTGTGCCTGCACAGACATGGATACACACTATTAACCTTTAAAATGAGACCAAGAGAGAAAAGTTGCTGAAAGTAGGGATTTGAAGCTTTCCTGGGCCATTCTCCCTCCCTGTTAACATTTGCCCTCCCTCAGAAACCACTGAGCAATCCGGATCGTCTACAGAGCACACTGTACAAACTGCTAAGCCAGTTGATTAAGAGGTGTTCTGGAAGACACTAGGTCTGTATTCCAGCTTGCTCCTGGTAATACCAATAAAACCAGTAAATTGAACCAACGGTTTGTGTTGGACACTGCCTGACAGGAGGTGGCCAGAGAAATGGTACCATTTATATAAGTGGTCCCTTGAATTGGCCTCATAGCATATGCAGTTACTGAAGGCTCGTGAATACTGTGGTCATTTGTTGGGACTGCTGTAATAAATTGCAACAAACTGAGTGGATTAAAAACAGCCCACATTTATTCTTTCACCATTATGGGTGGTGGAAGTCTGTGATCTTGGGCTTGGCAGGCTCTTCTGGTGCATTGAGTAAGAGACTTCCACACCTCTCTGCTTGGCACTGTTTAGCATGTATAATCAGTCCATTAGGTCCTACTGTCGACTGGTGTTCTCTCTTCTGTGTGGTGATGTTTTTTTCTGATAAAAGCCCCAGTCATATTGGATTTGGGGCCCACCCTTACCCAGCATGACATCATCTTAACCTGACTGTAGCTGCAAAGACTATTTACAAATGGAGTCACATTCATGGGTTCCAGGTGCACATGAGTTGAACGACACAGTGTAACACAGTCCCCACCCCTGGATCTGTGGTGCTGACTCTTGATTCCTTCAGGGAGGCTCCCAAGTTCATGTGGTCCACCTTGATCGCTGTGAACTTCAGAGTCCTGGTCACCACTTCCGAAGTTCTTATCCTCAAAGAAAACACTTTTTAACAGTTCTCAAAATCATTTGCCAGTGACCCAGCGCTCAGGAACACAGGGTTTTTCTTTTGTATGAGAGGTCATTTGTTGGGACTGCTGTAATAAATAAGGAGAATGGGTCTGCTGAAGTCAAGGGTGAATACTTTCAGAGTTGGCCCCAAAATTGGAGGTTTAGAGGACATAGAGTCTGTGACTCCAAGAGGAAGTTTTTTTGGGTGACTGGATAAGCTAACATCCTTATAAAAATATAACCACAGACTTGTCCTGAGTTTAGACAGACACAGAAGTGCAAGGACTTGAAAGCTGCCCAAATGGAAGATCTTGCGGGGGTGGGTGGGTGGGGAGGGTGTCAGTCAGTGACAGTAAAGGACCTCTCTGCTGAATCTCTCGAAGAGGTTTCATCTTACTCAGATACTTGGATTGCCAATTCCAGGAAATGGTTGCTTTGAATAAGCAAAGATGTGATAGAAAGTGCCAGAAATCTATACACATGCTGCTTCTCTGTGGATAAAACATGGAGGAACAGGGAGATAGTATCTGGTCCTTAACAAACATGCCTGCTATGCCTTCTCCTTGCCTTCCCCACCACGTAGCATCTACCCAGGTGTGGGACAGTAAAACAATGCCAGGAAGCCTGGTGGGTAGAGCAGATCGAGACCTGGAGACTTGGTGGGCACATATCTGAGATTTAGGTGACTCCCACTCCCTGCCAGATTTCTGGCCTGGAACACGTGCCATGCTCCTCATATAAGGAAACATGACCTATGGTCACATAGGCCCAGAACAGAATTCTCCATGCTAATCAGGTACCTAGAGGTCTTGAGGGCTTAGTCAATGAGTTTCCCTTTCTAGACATTCCTCCCTGCAAGTTATTTAATCTTGAGTCCACCCTGAGAAGTGGGTGTGGTTCGATACGTATCCATTTTCCACAATGAACAGCCAATAGACGATATGAATAAGCATGGAGTGCATCTTTCATCTACCACCATCGTGGAGAACATGAAGGTCTCCAAGCTAAGGGTAATCACCACAGAGTTAAGCTGGAGTTTCCCTTTCCGGGAGTCCTGGGCTAGACGCTGTCCTCAGCCTGTGGTTCCCAACTCCATTCTTGGATCTTCTGAGACTACCAGCAGGACCCAGATGTCAAAGAGTCAGAGAACCTCCCAGCTCCGGCCTTGTCACAGGCCAGGGGACCCCTGAACCATCTCTGGCTTTCTCACATCTCAGACTGCATTTTCCGACCTCCGAGACGTGTCTCAACGCTCCCCTGAAGCCCAGCACCCGGTCAGTGGGCTTGGGATAAGCGCAGTCAAACTTCCTGCATTTCCCTTCCCAAGCAGCTGTGCCCTGAGGCTGGCAGAATGGGGACCAACACCTAGGGGCACAGGAAATGGGAATGGGTGCCTTCTGATTTCTGATTGTGCGTTTGGAGACTGGGACTATAGAAATCAAAAGCCGAGAAGGCTGGAGGTGCGTAGTTTGCTGCCAAGGTCACCGACAGCAGGGCAGGCAGGGTGGGAAGCTGGGTGTGGTGCACTGCCAGCTTCCCTGGGTATCTTTGTTTCCTGCTAAGAGAGCTGTGGAGGCTCTGGTGGCACTGTGGAGCTTTATATGGCACCTCTATTTCCTATTTATTATTAGAGGGCTTCCACTAGTCAGTGATTGTCAGAGCCATCTAGGACACACACACACACACACACACACACACACACACACACAAATTAACAGTTGACTTTCTGAAGATGGTCCATCGTTTTGGATGGCTAGGATGGATATGCTCTAATTTGCAAGGACTTTAGAGATCTTATCTCAGAACTGATTCCTGTTATTGCTCTGTCTTTCTTGTCATTATTAAAATGATCCCTGAGCATTAGCCCACCCTATTGGGCAGATTCTCTGCAGATCAATGAAGGTGTACTCTCTTATAGTAATACTATGTAGATGAATTAATGATTTCTTAATTCCTAATAGTGATTCTATAGAATTCTTAAGGTTATAGAATTCTTAAGGTTCTTAAGTAATATTATTAAGTAATTTTGAACCCTCATTGGTATAAAAACTGCAATCAGACTTCTGTAAACCTTCAGGTGTCACAAGCTAATTGCACTAGGATAGAAGGCATGCTTTAAAACAAGTTTATGAACAGGGAAAACATTCCTTCTAAGCCTAGCTGTGAAACCACTGTTTGATAACTAAATATCATAAACTGGGAGTGGAAAGTTTTTGTGGGTGCAAGAATAGAAGATAAAATGTTGACTAGGTTTATCTATACAAAACTTCAATACTAATGAGATACAAGGCAAATGATTTGCCTCATGATAAAACTATGCTAACTTATGACATAAGAATTATTGTTTTAAACCTTTAATGAACTTGTGGTGCTAGTGATAGATAATGAATGTTTTATTAGGTAACTACTCTTAATGGAGACACATGGAAATGTTCTAGCTGAAATTTCTTATTTGATTTACTGGCTTTTATTATTGTTCTAAACTTGATGTGAATTTTTGGGAAACAGATGTTTGGAATACAATGTGATCATGTATCCTGAAAAAGTGCCACAATGGAAAGTAGTTCCCCCATTTTTCTTTTTCTCAGAAATAAAGATTTGAGCCTCTTTTTTTTAGAGTGGATGCTTCTTTCTGTGAGCATAACTTTCTCTAATGAACTCCTTGTGGGAAGATGGGACAGAGTAGGACCTGTGGGGTGAAGTGGGGGGAGCAAATTGAGAACAATCACTTCTTTACTTAATCCCTGAGTGTTTAACAAGTATTAATTGACAGAGGCCAGCAGCTTCTGGCCTCAGAACAACATCCAGTCAAGAAACGTAAACGTTATTAAAAGTAAGCAACTTTTACCTTTACAAAACCAAGTTTTGACCCCTGGAAATCGCTGATGCTTCCTGGTCACTGCCTTCCAGAGAAAACTGGTTCTTGGGCAGGCTCCCAGCAAATGATGGCTCTGTTTATGTCACCAGACATTCCCTGAGTTATTAATGTCTTCTGGCACTGTGTTTAATATTAAGGGGTTCAAGAGAGGACTAAGGCTGCTTTTGTGGTAAAATGCTCAGTCTTCTGTGTATTTGGGATTATGGCCCAGGAATATGTACTAGATATACTAGGCAAGTGAAAAGCAGACAGGTCATTTTTCTTTTTTTTTGTGTGTGTGTAGGACAGAAATTGTTGTAGGGCTGTGAAAGGAGTCTTGGTTTTTGGAAGAAGCACTGGCTGGAAGTAGTCCGGAGACCCTGCAAGGGGCAAGAATTTATTCCGCTGCACTCCCAGAATCCAGGCTCCTAACACGTGTTGTGGAACTCCATTAATCTGTGCTGTTCAGTCACGTAGGACAATGCAGCCCCCTCCCAAAGAGCACAGGTAGAGGGTGTGACTACAGGCCTCAGCCCTAGAAAAATTTACATACTAATGAGATACCTGAAGGCCAGAGGGCATAGCCAATTAATTTTTACCCAGACCCTCCCCCCTTTCTCCCTCTCTATTTAATTCAGGTCTGCCCTGAGTTTCATGGAGGTGTACATCTAGACCATCTATCACACACCATGAACAATAAAACTCTTGGAACCCCCTTGGACTTTCTTGAGTTATTGAGTTATTGGAAAGCATCCCTGAGTTTCCACCATGTGGTCCCCACAAATTGTATTGTTTAATTTTTAGAACAACGAACATTTTAATACCTGCAAGTTTCAGGCTGGCCATGCAGGGGATATGCTAAGTAGGTATATAGCTGACTAATACAAGATAGACAAATGTTGAAAGAAAGCTCCAAAACATAAATGAATAGAGATGCAGAGGGACCACAATGTCTATGTGAAGGAGATGCTAGTTGAAGTGGACTTTGATGGCTAGGAAAGGTCTGGATACATGTCTCTAAATCCATTCAAACTTGAGTGCTGAGTTATGACAGGGGTCATGCGGAAATTGTAACTGTGGACTTTTCCACCTGTGTCCCAGTTTCTGAATAATGACTCTGAGACTTAATTAATTTTGAATAAATGTCTAGAGCATAAGCTTGGGCTTGTTCCCCAACTAGCTCGTAACTCATAGAACCCATTTATTATATTCTATATGTGCCACATGGCTGGTTACCTCTCCTCAGTTTATATGCTGCTCATTTCCTCAGAGTCCAGTTGGCAAATCTCCCTGCCTGACTACCTCCCAGCATTCCTTTCTCTCTCTGAATGTCTTACCTTCTAATCCTGCCTTAGTTTACTGGACTTCAGCTTTTTATTGACAGGTGGTGCTTCCAAACATTACACAAGAGATTGTCTCTACAGAGAATGGCAGAGAGGATGGATGGAGAGAGAACATCTGGAAGCCAAGAGGCTGCTAGGAAATTCAGTCTTCCTGCATCTGGAGAAAAAGACATGCACAAAGTCAAGGATCTTTGGAACAGACTTGTCTAGCTTGGCTGCATCAGGAAGGTTCCTTAGACTTCTTTACTCTTCTCAGCTTCTGGATTCTGGTAGAGCTGAGTGACGTTATACATGACAGTTTGTTCAAGGCCAAAATCTAGGTGTGTCCTCCTCTCCCTGACTCTGCTCAGGGTGAAGGGAACTAGTAAGGGCTGAGTGCTGTCTACATGTCTTCCGTGTCTGTGGAGAAGATTTTATATACACGATGTTATATTAGTGTTCTGTGCAGAGTATTCTGTGAAAGGTACAATAGTCTATGGCTGTGTCCAGTTTCAGGAGATCCAACACCCTCTTCTGTTCTCTGTGGGCAACAGGCATGCTCATGGGGCATAGACATGAAGCAGGCAAAATACTCATACAGATATAATTAAAATAAATTATTTTCTTTGAAAAGGGTAGTTATCTCTAACTTCAAAAACATGGGAAAGATGGGTGTGTTTGACAATACTTTTAATCTCAGCTCTTGGGAGGTGGAGGCAGGTGGATCTCTGTGAATTCAAGGCCATCCTGGTCTACATAGAAAATTCCAGGACAGCCAGGGCTACATAGTGAGACTCTGCCTCCAAACCAAACAAAAACAAAAAACCTGAACCAAACAACTGAACCAAACAAAACCAATCCAAACAAACAAACAAACAAACAAACAAACAAAATTCAAAATCCCAAACCTTTATGCATGTGTTTATTTATCAGTGTGTGTGTTTGTGTGTGTGTGTGTTTGTGTGTGTGTATGTGCACGTGTACCACAGTGCATGTGGAAGTCAGAGGACAAGCTGTGGTAGTCAATTCTCTCCTTTCACCTTGTGGGGTCCAGAATCATACTTCAGGTGTCAGGCTTGTTGGAAAACCTTTACCTGCTGGCCTGAAGCAACTGTTGTAACACAGAACAATTACTAATGTACCAATTTAGCTGTAAGCAAGACAGTGGAAAATGTTCTTCCTTCAGACAGCTGCCTATTCAAATGACACACAACAAGTTTTAAGTCTTTTCTTTCTTTTCTTCTCTCCATCCCCCTCCCCCTTTGAGATAGAAGCCCACATAGCCCAGACTGGCCATGTATATGGTGCTGGGGATTAAACTAGACTGGTGGCTCTCAACCTTACTAGTGCTTCTTGTGACACTTTAATACAGTTCCTCATGTAGTGACAATTTGGTTTCGGGCCCTGGGACAAGGGACTGAGGTGCATATTTTACATACCAAAGCAAACCTGGCCTCCAAGCTTCTCACAGCATCCTTCAGGTCCCTACCTGGGTGCCTGCCCACAACCTTGACCTTTCCAGCCCAGGGCTTAGGCTGCCCTTCCCCCAGAGGCTCTTCCCTCTATAAAACACACATTTTGTGTTCCTCTTCTCTTCTTCTCCCCTCCCCCATCCCCTCCCCTCCTTTCTCCTCCCCTCCCCTCTCCCCCCTCCCCTCTTCCCCTCCCTTTGCCTCTCCCTTCCCCTCCCTTCCCCTCCCTTCCCCTCCCCTCTTCTCTCCTCTCCTCTCTCTGTGCATGCCCTTTCTCCAGTCCCTCTCCACCCCATGGCAACTTTCTTGGCCTCCTTTCTTGGGGCCAGTGAACTCTACTGGCCAAGAGCAGTTTCTCAATAAACCTGCCTGTAATAGAATCTAATCTGGTTTGAACTGGCTCATTTTACCAGCTGAGAAATAACCTATGACCCCCCAACCATAAAAGCATTTTCCCTGCTACTTCATAATTATAATTTTGCTACTGTTATGAATCATAATGTAAATATCTGATATGTAGATGGTCTTATGTGGCCCCCTATGAAAGGATCATTCACCACTGCCTTCCTCAGAGGTGTTAGGACTCACAGAATGAGAACCACTGAACTACAGCCTTGTGTAAGCTAGGTAAGGACTCCACGGACCCACATTCCCAGCCCAAGTTAAATTTTCTCCTTTTAGTTAGTTCGAAAATAAATGAGTTGTTTTGTGATACTTTTACACGTATATATCTGAGCACTCAGAGTTGAGTGCTTTTCTTACAAAGAGATGCAAGTGACAGTGGGAAATTATGAGATGTGAAACTTGGGGCTTGGGGAAAAGATGACATCAATATTCAACAATTTTGGAAGGTTAAAGACGTGTTCACACTTCCATAAAAACCCAGGACTATTTATAATTTTATATGGAGCATCCTGAGTGAATGTTCAAGGTTTTATAACATATTCTTTCAGGTGAAATATCATTATCTGACTAAATCAACTTGAATTCTTATAGATTTTGTAAATTATTAATTTTTGTATCATATATACAATATATATCTATCTATCTCTATCTCTCTATATCTATCTATCAATCTATCAATCTATCTATCTATCTATCTATCTATCTATCTATCTATCTATCTATCTATCTATCTATCTATCTGTGCTGTAATTTCAAAGTCCTTGGAGAAAATCTTGTTTTCAAAGACGATATTAAATTTTTAGGAAGTATTTACTACATAACAAACTGAATGAAAAATACCTAAATTGGAGATACACTAAATTTATTTTTCTCTTTAAAAGAGCCAGCTGAGTATGGCACTCAGGCCTCAAAACTGGTCTCAGGACCCAGGAGGCTGAGATCCGATATGTGTTTGAGGTCAGCCTTGGCTACATTATGCGTTCTAGTTCAGCTTGGGATGTCCTGTGAAATCCTTTCTCAGAACCAGACCAAACCAGACTTACCCAACCCAAACAAACAAATGGTTCAGGAAATAATTTGCATTTTTGAATTTGCACTCTGTTATATAGTCATCTTTATTTCTTTTCCTTTGATAATCTTTAAAAATACAAAAAAAAAAAATAAATAAAAGGAAGCACAAGAAAACAATTAAAAACTCAGGGCTGGAGAGTTTATTGATATGGGATCCTGGGCTCAGTCTTAGCACCAAAACAAGCAGGCAAGCAAACAAACAAAACTAAACTCAGAACCTAACCAAAAACAAAACAACAGACAGACCTCCGAAGGCAAACAGGAAGAGCCGTTCTTAGCTCCCAGGCTATCCTTAAATACAGCCTATATTCTGAGAAGGTTCACTCCAAACTATGTGAGAAACTACCGTATGAAGGCAATGTTGTGAAAAATGGTGAGCAACATTCCAGGCCCTCCCCTGTCTTAGTTTTGAAAATCGCTGTGGTTGGTGGATGGCTCAGCAGGTGAAACCCAGCTCTTTCCGGAACCCATACAGCCGAACGGAGAAGCCAGTTCTAAAAAATTGTCTTCTGATCTCTGTGGGCATCCCTCTGCCACATACTCATGTACACACACAAAATGAATACATAAAAATACATTAAAAAGTGGGTGGGTGGGTGGAGAGACGGTTAAAGGTGCTTACTACTCTTGGAGAAGACCTGGCTTTGGTTCCCAGCACACGCATGGCAGCTGTAATTCTAGATCTAGAGGAACTAGTGCCCCCTTCTGACATCCACAGGTTCTTGTACTCACATACAGTTATACATATGTACACTCATGCACACATACATATACATAAAACAAATACATAAAAGTATAATACAAATTATTATAAGATGGCTCAGTGGGTAAAGACACTGCCAACCTGAGTTCAGACCTTAGAAACTACAAGATGAAAGGAGAAAACAAACTCCCTGGGGTTATCCTCTAATTTCCATATGCACAGAATGCCCCAACTACCACAAAAGAATAGACTCACACAGAAACATATGAGTAAATATGCAAACAATTGCCTTCCTACAGGTTCAGTTGTTAATACTCAGAGCAGGCATCGAGCCCTAGCTAATATCTCCTTCTGCTTCAAACTCCCAATCCACTATTCACATACAAACACCAGTTAATATGCAAGAGACACTTTGGGGTTTTTGTGCTTCATGCATAGCTTTCCTAACTGCCCTCCGACCCCTACCTCAATTCCAACGGACCACCCAATTGAATAAAGACAGTTCTCTTTTGTGCGGCACATTTAACCTTGCCGAAAGCCCTCCTCTGTCTCCCTGCCAGCCTTTCCATGCCTTAGTGCTTGTCTCCCTGTCGGAGCTGCTTTCCTCCCTCCAATTTCTCCTGTGGGGTCGCTGCTTAATAAACAGATAAAAGTGACGTTTTGTTGTTCTTAAATATTTAAAAAGTGTAAAAACGAACCAGCAGGTGGCAGCAGAGTCCGTTAGTTAAAAAGACTGTGGCTATTTGATTTTGTAAACTCGTATGACCAGCAGGTGGGGTTCTTTGATAGGAAAGCTCCCCATAACAGTGGCGGAACATGAGACACATGCACCTTTGCAAAGAACTACAGGCAACCGAGGAGTGTAGGGTGCGGGAGAGATGGTTTTCCTCAGGGAAGAGCACTCCATTTGGTTGTCCAATGCCAAATGGTCAGCTTCAAAAATATACATAAAAGTGACATTGTTTTGTAATTAGGAACACATATGTATATGCATTAACATATGCATGCAATGATAGTGAAAAAAAAGGACCTGGATTTGAAGAAAAGAGGTGAGTGGAGGGAGTTTGGGAGGAGGCTAAAGGAAAGGAAGAAATGCTGTAATTACATTATAATCTAAAACAAAATAAAAAACCCAAAACAAAGAAAACGAAATCAAATCTTAAATACACATACAGCCTTCTGTCGATAAGATAAGACAACACTATTCCTAAGTGTCAATTTTTTCTTTTCTTTTTTTTGGGAAGGGGCCTAGAGAGAGACAGCTCAGTGGTTGGAGAGCACTGGCTGCTCTGCTAGCAGACTCAGGTTCAATTCCCAACACCCATACGATGGTTCATGACACTCTATAACTCCAGCTCTGAGGAATTCAGTGCCCTTTTCTGGGCATTGTGGACACCAGGCATGCAGGCAGTACACAGGTGGGAAGGCAGGAAAAACACTCAAACATGAAAAAGTAAAAGCTTTTGTAGCCCTGGGAACTCTTCTCTGAGAAGAGCAAAGTTAGGAAAACACACCTTTACACACACACACACACAGAGACAAACACACACACAAACAGACATACACACATAGACATACACACACACCTACATACACAAACACAAACACAGACACACACATATACATACATACCTACACACACCTACAACTACACATGCACACACATACTTACACACATCTACAACTACATACACACACATACACACAGCCCTACACACGCACACACACTCACACATATACCACACCCACATACATTCTCTCTCACACACACTCTCGCAGACACATACCCTGTTCCCTCTCTCAAACATACACACACAGACATACCCACTTATCCACACACATTCTCTCTCTTACACACACACAGACCCCTCTCAGACACACACCCACCTCTCTCTCTTACACACACACACACACACACACACACACACACACACACACACAGACTTTCTAGTCTGGAAAACTCTTTTCCAATACTAACATCAAAAGTGATGTTGTTTAGTTTAGGAAATAAATGTCCCCAAAGACCATTAGTGACCTAGGATTAAATCAGTGGTAGAGCTTACCTAGAGGGCTGGCACACACACCTTTCCTCCAGTTTCTCTCTCACACAAACTCCAAAAAAAAAAAAAAAGACCCATCTGAATCTTAAAGGAAACAAATGACAAAATGAAAAGCAGCTGAAGAATGTGACAACATATTTGTAAATCAGATATTTGATAAAGCACTCTACACACACACACACACACATACACCCCTTTACAATGTTAGATGTCATACATGATTGTGTCCCCTAAGATCATGGCACCTAGTGATGTCTTACTTTGTGTAAGCCCACTCTGTGATGTTTGCATGAAGATGAAATTGCTAGCTAATGAATGCCTTTCGTGGAACAGGTCCCCATCAACAAGCAGTGCATGCTCAAATGGATGGAACAACTCAGCAATAACAACGTAAGTGACCAGCTAAAGACAAACCCAGAAGCTCAAGAGATGACTTCTTGTGGAGTGCACTGGATGGTCTCCCTGCACCCATATGATGGCTCACAAACACCATTACTCTGGGTTCAGGGGATCTGACCTCCTCTGACTTCTTCTGAGGTCACCAGGAGCACATGTTGTACATAGACATACATGCAGGCAAAACATTCATACACATGAAATAAATAAATCTAAAAACATTTAGAAACAAAACAGACACAGGACTTGAATTACAATTCTTCGATGAGTATGCACAAATGACCAAACAGCACATGGAAGGAGAAAGAGGTAAAGCAAAATCACAATGAAATATCACCTGCACACATTGGGAGAGCACCCACCCCTTAAATCTGAAAACAGGAAGTAAGGGGAGGTGATGAGGATAGCAGAAACTGCATCCTTGTGTGCAAGTGGGAGGGATATCAAATCGTACAGCCGTCATTGAGAACAGTACAGATGGTCCTCACAAAATGCCGCACAGGTATCTCTATTGGTGTGTGTTTGATATTCCCTGCTTCTCAGCCTCAGGCAGGTGATTAATTAATTCTCAGAGTATGTTGTGGTTACTAAGATGGTGGGGACTTAAGCTGGGTTTAGAGGTGTAGCCTCTGGAAAGAAAGTGAACATATTAAGTTAGACCATCCAAACAGAGTCTGTATTTTTGTCATAATTTATTTTTATTCACATTGTATCTCAATCACAGTCCCCCTCCCTCCTCTCTGCCTATTCCTGTACTTACAAATTCCTGCACCTATTACCGCTTCCCCTTCACTTCATAGAAGGGGAAGCTCCCCTTGGGTATTGTTCTACCCTGGGATATCTAGTCCTAGCAGGACTAAGCATCTCCTCTCCCACAGAGGCCCAACCAGGCAGCCCAGCTAGGTGAAAGGGATTCAATAGCAGGCAACAGAGTCAGAGAGACCTCCCACTCCAATTGTTAGCAGACCCACAGGAGATCAAGCTGTACATCTGCTACAAACTTTGAGGGAGGGGAGCTAGGTCCAGCCCTTGCATGCTCTGGTTGATGTTTTAGTCTCTGTTAGCCCCCATGGGCCCAGGTTAGTTGACTCTGTAGGTCTTTTTGTGGTGTCCTTGAGCCACAAAGTATTGCTTAAATCTTTTAAATGAACATTTTAAAAAAGAACTACCTTTTGTGAGACTTTCAGTTAACAGAAAAACAGAGAATGGGGACACATGCTTGAGTTAGGAAGGCTTTTTGGTATTCCCTAGAGACAGTGGAGGCAGTTGGTGAGCAGGGCTGGGAACAGGGTGAAGGATCACAGACCACGATGGAACACAGACCAATTCCTCTGAGAAGTTAATAAGTATCAGAGACCTTGCAAAGCACAGCGGAATGCTTAACCATTTCCAACAGGTATTTCAATTATTCAGGAAATATTAACAACATACAGTGCCCAGTTGCTGACGATTAAGTTTTTAAAGGGAAGCCTGAAGCCTGTGGGGGTGAAGCAAATAAGTACCTGGACAACCCGTACCTAGGCAGACATGTGACTCTGTCTTGGTGGGTCAAGACATAGAGTCTATTGTGTCTCAAGCTTATCTCAAACCTGCTATATAGATGATTGCCTTGGGTTTCTAAGTCTCCTGTCTCTACCTAAGTGCTGGGATCACAGGATGAGCCATCAAACCTTGCCCAGAGTGATTTCTCAGCAGATGCTGGCAGAGGGGAAAGTAGCCAACTGAAGGAAGGCAAGGGGTAGGGATGGGGAGACTGTAAGGGTGTCATTGTGATACTGGCCTAGTTTGTTTGTTTTCTGGGCATGGTGTAGTGATCATGGGCTGGGAACAGAAAGAATTCAGTGCCCAGAATGAGTTCAGTCAAGCAGCCAAGATCCACTGATTATTCTGAGGTAGTGAGCAAGACTCTGAAAGGTGTTAAGTGGCTGCAGAGGTGAATATAAATTCTTTTTTAGGAGAAAAGATTGTTCCCTTTATGTTTGTAGTCACCACAGAGCAGAAGGGAGGGTGAAGGCAGGGAGGCCTGTTGCCATCAACTTAACTGGATGTTGGGGAAGACAAAGGCATCTAAGGACAGAATGGTCAAGCTCTGTGGGAGAAAGAGGGAAGGAAGACAGGAGCCTGGACAGGAGGATGTGGGGCAGAGTTAGGGACAGAAGCTGACAGTGTATGGAGAGACTGGAGGACCCTGGCTTGTCAGCAGGAGAGACTTCCAATGGGAAGTGGTTGTGGAGAATGAAGAGCTTTAGTTTGGACTTGAGCTGTAGACAATCCTGGTCTCCCTTAGACCACTTAACTGCTTTGGGGCCACCATGATCTTCTCAGCTTTGTCTTGAGCCAGTGTGTGAATGGCTCCATATACAGTGACATTCTTGTCTGGAATGTGCTACTTATTAACACCCAGGGTGGTAAACTCACTGTGTGAATAATCGGGTGCCATTGAAGGGTGGCAAGGAAGTACAGGGCAAGGTGTGGGCAAGACGTCTTAGAACTTACTGAGTCATACACACGAAAGGAATGGGGAGCATGCTGGGAAGAGGAAGGGGAAAGAAGGCAGCATATATTGGTATGGGAATGTGACCCCATTCTCATGTGTAATCAACACCTCCTGATAAAATCTTGAAAAGAAATCCAGAGTCACTTTAGCATTGGTTAAATATCTTCCTCCCTCCCGGGTCTTCCCTTCCTCCTTCCCAGGTCTTCCTTCTTTCTCCTACTCTTCTCTCCCTTCTCTTCCTTTGCCTTTCCTGCTTTCTTCTTTCTCCTCCTCATCTCATTTCCCCTTCAACTTCTTCTTCCCCTCTCCTCCTTCTTTTCTTTTCTAGTCTTTTCTGTCACAGTCTCACTTAGACTGGCTTGAATTTTCATTCTTTCTCCTCGTCTTCCACAGACTCAGTAGTATATATTTCCTTCTCCCCTGTGCTAGGAATCAAATTGAGGTTCTCATCCTCTGAGGGTCTTCTAAACATTACGTATCACAATTATTTAAAAATGTGGTCTGAAGTGACAGCAGGAGCCAGGTATGGTGGCCTCAGAGTATGATTCCCTACACCACTTGTCTCAACATTGGAGAGATGGAGGCAGGAGGATTAGGAGTTCAAGGACAGCTTGGGTTGTTTGGCTGTTTCCAACAAGGAAGAGAGAGTGAGAGTGATGAAGGGGAAGGGAGAGAGGGAGAGGGGAAATGAGAGGGATGAAGTATGGTGAGAGGAGAGGAAGGGAGAGATACTAAATTAACCAATACTCCCCTTTTCTCTCTCTCATCAGATGGCCCTGAAAATGGAAAGCAAGAGAACCCTGCAAACAGCCAAATCTAGATTTTTATTTTAGTTAGACTGCACACTGATTTATACAGACTTAAAAAGCAATTCCTCAGAACCAGTTAAAGCTAACTACACAAACCAAAACATCAGCTGACTAAAGCAAAGGGCATACTAAGACCTCCAGGAGTCTGCCTGAGAGAGAACTTTCCCTGAATCCCTGCTGTGTACTAAGCACTCTCATGTGAACTGTTCTGTGAAGGTCCTGTCCCTACTGCCCCCACCAATCCCCTTGAGATTGGCAGAAAGAGCCTGAAAGGATTTGATCACTCTGAAGGAAAATATATCCAGAGCCTTCATGGGACACAGGAATGGAAAAGACAGATGGGTCTCCAGAGAAATAGACAAACTAGTAATTTTGAAAAGAAAGCATATAACTTCTAAATAAATGATAAATACTTGGAATGGTCCCACAGCTCTGTGGCTAAGGGAACTGATGGAGTTCCAACCAGCTGTTCCACTGAGTCCTTTAATCTGAGCAAGCACACACCTCCATAATTGGAGATGACTGAATACCTGGGTATAAGACGTGTTAAGTCGAATTTCTCTATAAGTGCCAGTCCAGCATTGGCAGCAGTGGTAGTTAGCGCAATAATTCCCACATCTACCGCAATAATCAGTCCAATCATCCAGTGACTTCTTAACATTCTTTCAGTGAGCTTCTGCACTCATCACAGGTGAGTGGGAAGTTATTTTTCCACCTGTAAAATGAGCCAAGCTAGATTATAGGTTATAAATACATGTTGATTGGGAAGCTGCTCTCAGTTCACTGGCCCTAAGGACCAAGGCCAGGAACTTTACCATGGGAAAGGAGAAAAGAGAGGAGGAAGAGAAAGAGAAAACCCACATGCAGAGAGAAGAATAAAAGGGGCTAGAGAGACCAAAATGTCTGGATTATATAAGGAAGAGCCTCTGAGTGTGTGTGTGTGTGTGGGAGGGCAGCACAGCCCCTGGGCTGGAAACGTCAGGGTAGACTGCAGGGTATGCCAGGTAGGGACTGAGTGAGGGATGCTGGTAGAACCTGGAGGCCAGGTCTACTTTGGTATGTAAAATATGCACCCCAGTCCCTTGTCCTGGGGTCTGAAACTGAACAGTGAGTCTTGCCATGGCCTTGACAGCTTCACTGGTATCCAGATTGCTGGCCATAGCTATGAGAAGGTATCGACTTTCAGAAGTGATGTTTAAGAACATATTAGAATCAACCCAGGTAAAAAGGACAACATTCACAAGTGATACTGTAATTATTAGGGCACCATTGTATGACCCTTTCAGTAATAAGTAAGGTAATGGTACACATGCTACAAAGGATTGACTTTGATTTGATCTAAAAGACAAAGTATACTTACCATCATTAATGTATAACTTTCCTTTCCATGCTTTAAGAGGAGAGAAGGCACTGGCTAATTCCCACAAATTAGCTTGAACTTAATCGCCCAATTTTAAGAAAGGACTTGACATCTGTTTCCATGCCATGGAATAGGTTCATTGTTACAGGATATTTATTTATATTATTTATTTATTTATTTATTTATTTATATTATTGAACATAGAAAACCTAATTGTTAACAAAACATACAAGCATAGATAGATACTGCATTTGTCAGCCGCAGTTAGGTGTGTCTTGAAGAGATGCAGTTTGGGTGTGCCGATAAAAGCCTCCATAGATATGAATGCTAAAGAATGGAAAGTTTCTGCCTAGTTTAAGGCAAGTTGCTTGGTAGACGTCTTGTGGTCTATGTTCTCAAGGCAAAGTCATCTGGATGGCCTTGAGCTAACTCACCATAAAGGTGAAATGGTTTGGCCCCTACTAATTTGGCTTGGAGCCCTCCCCCCCCACCTCTACACTCCATGACAGTGACATGGTTCAGCCTGCTAAGGGTGTGGGAGAGGAGCTAGAGACTTCTTTCACTGCAATTAAACCTTTGAGAACTCTTTTGGCTTCTAAAATCTTTCATGGAAGAAGCTCTAGGAGAAAGATAGGGATTTTCTCCTTGGGCTTTCACGGACAACAGAGAAGCAGCTGTCAGGACACAGGCAAAACAGTATTCTACGAAAGAGAGCAAAGGAATCCTCTTAGGTTTGGAGGAACTCAAGGGAAAGGTAAACTAACTTCGTAGAATGACACAGATAAAAAGATTTCTAAAGAGGTAGCAGTTTAGTTACAGGATCAGGTTCATAAATAGATATTTTGTATATAGTTCAGAATACAGCTAGCAGGTTTTTACCTCTATTTATGCCTCCTGTATCTTCATGGGTATAAATATTAGTTAAGCGTAAATGGCTAAATATTTCATTTGGTGTCTTGATGAGGGGCAGAAGGCAAGCCAGCAAAAGTAGGAATCAGACAGAAAAATGCTAGGCAGTAAGCGTATAGCATACACACATATCAGGTAGAAAATCATGACGGCTGTAGACACACGGAAACGGAGGAGAGGCTGAGAAGCCAGCAGACTTGGGAAGTCCTTAAATAGAGAGTTATGCAAAATTAAAACGAACAAGACGCATAAGGATGGGAAATTCCATTACACAAGGTGTTAGAACCTCATATAGTTAGTTCTACCTTAGATGGTTTAAAAATAGAAATAGAAAATGAAACAATAAATGACTTAACTGAGATTGGCTTAATACCAATTATGATTATTTGTGGGAAAGACACACGCGAGGTGGCCCCGGGCCTGCACGGAGTCCCTGGACTATGGCAGGAGGCTGAGTCCCAGGAGCTTTCCTGCCGGTAGGTTCCCACATACATGAGAAAGTCCAAGGTTCCAGAGACTAGAAGCTTGGTGGTGGCAGGCCCCAGAAGACACATGGACTGGGTTTCCAAGGACTAGTTTATTGTCCATGGCGTGGTAGTTGGATGTGTGCACAGCGCCCCATGAAAGCCAGGGGAGAGCTGGCTTAAATAGGGGAGGGGGAAAGAGGAGGGACTGGGAAGGGATAACTTAATTAACTACGCCCCCTGGACTTTAGATCTCATGAATATGGAAATCTGTTAGTCACGCCCTCTACCTGGATGTTAGCAAACCTCTCTGGAAGGAGTTACTCTGAGCCAAAGGTGTCTGCAAGATGCAGGCCGATGGGGATGTATGTAGACCTCATGTAGGGGTCGTCTGGAATCCGGTAGCTTGAGGAGATAAGTGTCGTCCCTGACAGGCTATGTCCCTGTTGGGTCCCTGGCTATCTCAGACCCAGTGCTCTACCAGGGAGACCAAACCACCTCTTTGCGGCCCCACAATTATTGTCATTTCGAAGCGGTCTTCTATCAGGATGAGGCTTTATTTTCTCCTTAGTTTTGATTTTATGAACCTTTCTATTTGCAGGCCTTGATTAAATTCTTTCCCTTTTTCTACCAGAAAAATCCTTTTTCTTTGGTTTAACATTTCCAATTTTCCATTGGGAAGATTCATTAACACTTTATGAGCCAGTGAGAAAAAAAAGAAGAGAAAGAAAGAAAGGAAAAAAGGAAGGAAGAAATGAAAGTTCATGCACGCATGGGGACACATTTACTAGATAAAGTTGAAAAAGGACTTCACACCACTCTTTTACTTTTCTTAGTTTTTATACGTTTTCTAAAAAGTTACCTCATACAGTTCTATCAGATAGAATCATTACAGCAGGACAATTGATGACATGGTTTTCTAAGCACTTCTACATCCTACAAGTTCATACTGTGAACTTTTAAGGCAATAGTTTAAGACAATAGTTCATGGCATAGATTTATAAAGTTTAAGGAATGACAACAGAATTGTTTACATCTCTTTCCATGAAGAATAGTATCTGACTAAACATTTATAATCTATCTTCTAGGTCTATTAGTTCAATATAAGTTTAAAGGAATAATTTTTATGTCACAAGTTAGCATGGTTTTGTCAAGAAACAAATTATCTGCCTTGTGTCTTATTATTTTGAAGTCTTCTATAGATAAAGTAGTTCATCATTTATTTTCTGTCCTCATACCTACAATAAATTGTCTATTCCCAGTTTATGACTTTTAGTTACCAGATAGTGGTCTTATTCCTAACATTCCTAGAAGGAATGTTTTCCTTGGTCGTAAATTTGTTCCAAGCCTGCTTTCTTTTCTTGTTGCAATTAGCCTGTGGCACGTGAAGGTTTACAGGGGTCTAATTTTAGCATTTATTTCATAAGGGCCTTGAAATTATTTACATCAGTTTTAGAGTTCTATAAAACCATAATCAGAAATTATGAAGACATCAATTTGTGTATACAGCATTATTACATGAGAGTACATCTTCATGTTGATCTTCAGGAAATTTGCTCAATAGAGTAGGCTGATGCCCAGGAATTATTTGACTATGTAGACAAGCATACTTTTTTAAAGATGCTCTCATTTTTCAATTGAATGCTTTGGCTTCTTTGTCAAAAATCAAGTGTCCCCAGGTGTATGGGTTTATTTCTGGGTTTTTGATTTGCTTCCATTAATCAATCTGTCTGTTTCTCTACAAATACTAGTGATTCAACTACAGGAGGATGATCTTTTGAGAGGAAATCCAAAATCTTTTACTCAGCAATCCTGTTTATTTCAACCTAAGGAGATTCTCTTGTCTGAAGCTTTAATTCACTCAGGTACTTTGCATGGTGTGGTCAATGATGTAGGTTGTGATGAAGCAGAAGCTACGATCATAACCCTCTTGTAGCCTTAAAGCAACAGGGGTTTTCTTTTCTGTGTAGGCGGCTATGAAGTTGAAGTTATCAGGGAGTAACTGCTGATTTGAAAGAAACTCATCATCATTTCCTTGATCAATTAATATGTCAATCTGGAAACCTGAATAGGACTTCATAAGACCAGTTGCATTGTATGCCCTCCAATTAGTGTGATTGGTCCCAAATATCCATTAAAACCTTTTTTTTTTTTGTCCCAAGGACAGAGCACTGGAGCAAATGCTGACACAGATCTGTATTTCCAGGATTTTTCAAAGCACAAATTAGAGTTCTGTGACTTCTCACGGAGTGACCAGAAATAGACATCCTCTGTGGGTCTACTGAGAAATCAGTGTTTATGAGTTGTGGAAGCTCCTCTGTTACATAACAGTACATTCTGTAGTTACGTTTCCAGGGATCTTCCGTGGCATTCACATAAAACCCAGCAGCAGTGCCAAAGTCCCAGATGTCATCTTCTCCTTTAATATCAAAGTCACAGAGACTGGTATCTGGAGCAGTAATGCTGACAAGAGCATGTTCTGAGGCAGCTTGCTGATAGCCAGACTTTGATAGAAAATTTTGTTCTATGCAAGTTAAAGCAGGCAGCCAGTAGAGTGCAGACACTTTCCACCCTCTGCCTGTGGTGATAGGTAGACAGCAAATCTCATTTCAGCTCAACACTTTCATGTTCAAAAACTTTCTGAAGTCCTCCAAAGCACTTGTTGCTGGAAATCTGTTTCAGCATCATTTTTCTCCTGTCCAATTGCTAGATCTTTTGTCTGCACCATGGGGCAGTGGATCTTGGTGAAGGGCAGCTCCTAACCATTGATTATGTTCTTACACTGGCCTTTTGCCATCTGGTTGTCCCTAGTGTTGGCAGGCCTGGTAGGACCTGACGGTAGCAGGCCTCTGGTGTTGCACATAGGGATGACAGTTCCTGATGTCTGCAGGCAGGCTTCTGGGATTGCAGGTAGAGCTGGGTGTCCCTGGTGACAGCAGGGTTCCAGGGATGCAGGCAGAGCTGGTAGACCCTGATGGCATCAAACTGCTGCTTGACCCAGGTGGTGGCAGGCTTCTGTTTGTCCTGTGCATCAGCAGGCCTCCAGGGACTCAGGTAAAACTGTGGCCCGGAAATGGAGTACAATGAGGGCAGGGTGGAGCTTTGTTCTGCTGGGTTTGCCCAGAGAGGCCAGCAGGTAGGGAATTGAGGTACCGATCTCACCTGGTTTTCACTGTTGATTTCAGGCATCTGAGATTGTGGTAAGAGGTGCAGACTAGATGATAAAGCATAGAGGGGACAGGGCATATGTCATGGCTTCTGGATTTGCTGTGGACCCAGGAGGTAGGAGTTTGGGGGTCAGGAAGCTCACTTGGTTGTCCTCAGCAGCAGCAGACCTCCAAGAATTCAGGTAGAGCTGTGGTGTGGCTAATCCACCTTATATTTTGAAAACTGAGTCTCTCTTTGAACCTGGAGCTCACCAGTTAGTTCTACTGGGTGACCTTCCAGTGTTGGGACTGTAGGAACCTGCTGCCACACACTTGACTTTCTATATGAGTGCTGGGGATCCAAACTCAGGTTCTCATGGATTCATTGTCCCGGCAGTTTATTTTGAATAGTTTAGTTAAGTATCACAATTGTAAAGATCTTGGATTGGTCTCTAGTACTTGCCTCCCACGAACTATCCCCACCATCTTTCTTTTACATATTCTTGTGTAGCTCAGGGTGACTTCCACCTTGCTGTGTGGATAAGTATGACTTTGAACTTCTGATCCTCCTGTCTCTACCTCTTGTGTGCTGTAATTGCAGCTAGAGCCACCACACTGGGGCTTGAACTAGGTTTTGTTCTTTATAGGTGAACTTTCTTTCAATGGAACCACATGGCTTTCCCAGTACCTGTGCTTTCTATAACTCTTGTTGAATCACTGATGATGTCTTCTTCATTCCAAACAAGTGTTTAGTACACCAAAAACATCATATACTGAAAGCCATATTTAATATTTGATATAATACTATCACTTATTATCATTTTCTTTTAAATATCTATCCTCTTAATTTGAAATCTGTTATATAGGAAATGGGAGATCAGGAAGAAGTAGAGGGAAAGAATTAAGCATTCTCTGATTACAGCACTGCTGTTGCCATCTTTTTTGTCTTTAGCCCACAAGCCTGAGAGTTTACAACTAAGAAAATCTTAGATCTTGGATCAGTTGATTGCATCTTTCTTCCAGGCTTTGGTGATGACTCTTTGATACCATATTTCTTAAGCACTTGTTGCCTCACTGATGTTAGGAATTTAAGTTCTGCTATGCTCCCAAGCAAGAATTATTTTTTTTGGTGAAGGATAAAATATGAGTGAAATACAATGCACAAAACTCTCAAAGAACTAATACAAGATTTAAGAAGAGCAATTTATTTTTTAATGCTTTTGGCACCTCAAGAGATCAAAATAGTTTTCAAGTGATAATGTCCTGAGGTAGAGAGAATATTGGATTTAAAATCAGACTTCAGTTTCGGTGTGTGTTTTGGTACACCATGACAGTGGCTGTGTACTGGCCAGTTAGTAGGAATTTACCAAGTACTGAAGTCTTATGAATTTATGGATTTTTTTGTTTCAAATTTGTGTGTTTGTCAGTGTTTTCTATTGAAATAGAACTGATAGAATGAGTTTAAATGTATACAAATAGAATTTATTGGAATGGCTTACAGTCCATTGTCCAACTACTCCAACAATATTTACCTACTAGCATGAAGCAGTTGTTCAGTCCACAAGGCTGGATGTCTAAGCTGATCTGCAGTATACCCTGGAGTCTTGAAGAAGCAGGCTCTGATACCAGTAAAGGAATGAACTTGCCAGTAAAAGCAAGGGCAAGCATTTGAAAAGCAAGAGAATCCTTCTTCCATGTCCTGTATATAGGTTCACATCAGAAGTTGTAGCCCAGACTTAGGGTAGATCTTTCAACCTCAAATGATCCAAACAAGTCAAATTCCTTACAAATGTATGTAGTAGCTTTGGTTTAAGTAAATTCCAGATGTAGTCAAGTTCACCACTTAGAATAGGCATTGCAGTTTAGAATTAGAAAACAAACAAACAACATACACCAAACAAACAAACAAGCAAGCAAATAAACTAGATTAAAAGAAAGATTCTATGAGTGCAGAACATGGCAAAAGTATTAGATCTCTTAGTACCTCAGGATACAGATACCAAGCCAGTGTTCACGTTCCCCTCACATTCCTACTAGTTTTTATGTCTTAGCCTTTTGGGGACCAAAGCTAGCGTCTTGGACGTCCTAGGCAAATGCCCTACCATTGAGCTACATCTCAAGCCCCACTACTAAGTATTTGAAAAATTAAATGCCTTCTTCTCCTCTTTTAGTTAGGTTTTATTATTCATCTACTGCATAGGGGGAAAGGAGATACTGAGATACTCAGAAATTTGCCAAGACCTAGTGGAAGGACTGGAGCTTAGATAAACGGATCTAATATTTCTGAATGGCATTTTCCTTTAGATTATTATTATTGGTGCTGGAAACTGAGCTCAGGGCTGCACATGTGCTAGGCATTCTACTATTGAGCTACCTCCCCAGTTGTAGTATAATGATCTCAAGTTTATTGATCTCTAAGTTTATTCTAATCTACTACAAATTTGTGAGATTTTGCAGATGGGACTCTATAAGTTTCCAGACCTTAAGAGGCCGCAGACCTTAGCACAACTGATTCCATAATGGATGTACCATTCAAGCCATAAAACTGAACATGTAGTTAGTACCACCTGCTAAAATAAAAACAAAGGCCTAAGCCATTAAAGTCTACAGTTCTGGGAAACTCTCTTAATGTGTAAACCTTCCTTTTTGACTTCTGTAGTTTCATCTTGTTAACTGAAATGTGTCAACCCAGGATAAGGTTTTTGTGCTTAAAAGCTCAGCCTGAGAAATGTTCAAAGCTACACTGGGATCCCAAACACTCAGTATGGTTACCAGCTGGCTAATGAAGACTTTCTACTGACTTAAACCTGAGTTCAAGTACTTTTCTCTGTTAGATACCCCACAGCAGACTCCAGTATGATAACATTAAAATATCTGGGATTTATGTAGTGACTAAAAAAATGAGGTTGAACATCCCTGTATAATTGTACTTATCAGGATCTCAGACAATATCCTATTTGTTATTCTTTATTTTCTTGTTTGAATATGGGGGACATGAAAGCGGCATCAGTTAAGAAAAGAGTAGCAATATCTAGTCTTTAAAGGGAGGTAGGAATTGACCAAATATCTTAACTTCTACAGAACCACTTTAAAATCCCAAAGTTAGAACAATACCCATAACCTAGAACTACTGTGATGCTTAAATAAATTATTGACATGACCATAGAACACTTACTGCCACGAGGAAGCTTCAATTTTGGTGCCAGTTCCACCTAAGAAGCTTGGCTAGGTGTTGATAGGCTCAGATAGGTTTGTGTCAACTAAAGGGAAAGTGAGCTCTACCTTTTTTCTAACTTCTAGCACCCTACAAACAAGCCTGAAGGATGATTATCTTCTATCCAGAGTTTCATTTGACTATATCTTCCAAATTAGTTAAAGATAGAAAGATGTTAAGTCTAGTAAGATTTCTTCTAGGGCCACTGAGCTAGTCACTTGAGTATTGACTTAGATTTGCTCTGTTCTCAAGGACTGTTCTTCATGAAACTCAATATATACTAAATAAAGTTGAGTTTTCTTTCACTCACCATCAGCCTCTGTCCCAAAATCCCTATTCCAGTCCACTGTTCAAGAACTAGCAGCTGGTTATCAATGGACCATCAATTGGAATGGATGGAATCTCCTGTTCAAATCTTAGAATGTGAGAGTCTGCTTAGTTGCATTCTAATTGTCAAAAGTATGAGCTCTTTTGGATCAATAAGTAATTATGGGCAAGGCTGGTGTTGTATAAGAAAACAGTGTCATTAGATTGTGTTTGTTTGGCCTCTTTATTTGAGGTTTTTGATAACGTAGAGGCAGAGACAGGAAGATATTACTTCCAAACTTTCAGAGTAACTGCCTACGAGGACCAGGGTAATTCTTTGAGATTATATCACCTTGTCATGTCACAATGTCATAATCATCTTAATTTCTACAAATTCACCGTGTAATATTTGCTTAATGACAAAACCACCTACAGGCCTGCTTCTCAGAACACTTCTCTGTAGTTAAGAAAGATATGACTGTCTTTGTAAAGGAATTAAGATTTGTGAAATATTTATTTAAAATATTTACAGTAGTATCTGGCACATAATAATTACCATTTTCCTAGCTTTGACTATTGTCAAATATTCAAAAAAGTTATGATTTACTATGTACTTGTTTTTATGCATAGAGTTAAGTGTTAGGTATGTTCACATTGTTATGCAACAGCTTTCTAGAAATCCTTCCTCTCAGAAGGCTGATTGTGATGCTATTGTGTACACTTGCACTTTTCACTAACCATTCATCTGCCAATGGACATTGATTGAGTGGCTTCTACCTCTTGGTTACTGTAATAATGCTGCAATGAGTAAGGGTACGTATTATTTCTTCAAGATTTACCTTTCACTTTTTGATATATATCAAGAAGCAGAATTGTTATAGCCCAAAGGAAATCTGTTGTTGGCTTTTTTTTTTTTTTTTTTTTTTTTTTTTTTTAACAAATGACTGTTCTACACCGACCATTTCTGTATGCCAGCCCTGGCTTAAATGGGTCAGTTAATTTAATTCCTGCAGTGATCTTTGAAAGGATTACTAATATCACCTGTGTTTTGCAGTTTAAAATACTGAAGAGCTAGGTGGGTGTGGTGGCACATGTCTTTAATGCTAGTACTTGGGAGGCAGAGGCAAGAGTTCAAGGCCAGCCTGGTCTATATAGCAAGCTCCAGGATAGCTAGTGCTACATAGAAAAACCTTGCCTCAAACAAATGAACAAGCAAACAAACAACCTGACAACTAACCCATCATCATCATCATTGTCATCATCATCATCATCGTCAACAACAACAGCAACAGCAACAACAACAATCTGAAGGAAGGAGTAAATTGTAGAGGGGAATTTAGGATTTTACATGGATTCATGTTTGGGTAATCTGAGTCCAGAACCTAAGACCTCTACCCAAGTGCTGTGTTTGGTGGGTTCTTCCCGCCTCCTCCATGTTAGAATTCAACACAAATAAATAGCTATTGATTTGGTGGTCTGTGTAAAGCCTATAGCAGACTCTGTAGAAATGGGCAACACAAAATTGACTGGTAAAATTACAGCATTAAGGGCTGCAGATGTTCCTCAGCTTGCTTAGTATGTACAAGGCTAGATGCCTATCCTTAGTGTACTAAGAAGAAAGAAGAAGTTTCTAGCCTTCAGTAGTTTATAATTTAGGAATTAGTATGCTTTCCTCTATGTTTTCAAATTTTGCTATAGTTCAATATGCTATTCAAAATAATTATTTGTTTTAAAAAATTACCTTTTAAAGAATTAGTTTTCATTAGGGTTTTAGGTCTTTATGTATTCATTCATTTATTGCGTTTATGAGTCTTTTGCCTATATTTATATAAGTGTACCCTGTGTGCTATGTCTACATATGTCAGGAGGGCAATTTGGATTCCTTGGAACTGGAGTTATGAATGGTTATGAGCCATCATGTGGCATGTGGGTGCTGGGACTTGAAACGTTCTTCTGGAAGAGCAGCCAGTCTTATAACCACTGAGCCCTCTCTCCATCTTCCATGCAAGTTTAGAAATTTGAGTCTTGGTTTCAAAAGAGAGTTTCCCACATGGGGAATGTTTATTGAGTTGAGAATGAAAGGTGGCTTTGCCCTGGGTCAGCTGCCAGGTTGTATCCATGTGCTGTGCTTCACAGTTTAGTTCTATTCAAGAGGTAGGAATATAAGGGAGAAACAGAAAATGCACAGGTCTGTGGGATTCCACTGTGCCTCCTCCAACCTTCAGGCATTAACTTCAGTGGAACATGGAGATGCTAAGACCTGTATTTCATACTGGCAGAACACCTAACATTATGAAGGATTTCTTCAATGGCCAAAATCTATTAAATGTAAACAAATTATTGCCATCATTTTCAGGATATTAGGTTTCTCTTTTCTGTTCTAATTGAATCAAATATATGTTTATGATAATTTGTTTTAATCTTAGTGACATCCCCCTCAATCCCTCCTCCCTCCTCTTTTTCTCCTTCTTCCTCCTGTGGTACTGGAAATGGAACTTTGTACATTTCAGAGTCCCTCCAGGCCATACCAGGCCATACCAGGACAGTGTTCTTCCACTGAGCTATATCCCTAACTCTAGTTAGTAATTAACTTATAAATGTATTTTTATTCTTTTGTGCCAGAGATTAGTGCTGGGCATGAGGGCAGGGTTGGCAAAAGTTTAAAAAAAAAGCTTTAAAAGTTATACTACATCTCTTTTTGATATCATAAGAGAGAAGATGGTTCATATTTACGTATCTAATTCCCATGAATAGGACCATGGCCAACAGGCTGAAATTGCAGTTATTGGAAAAAATAATTATCCAAAGATAATCTGTTCTTCTCAGGGTACTGAGTTTGTCTTTGCCAGGGGTGTTACAGAGGGGAAAATGCTCTTCTATGTAGCAAAGACCTAGAGTGCTTACTGAGCAGGGTACATTTTCAGATTCCTTGAATCTGGAGCTCACATGACTCTCCAACATTTGATGTTAAAAGCCAAGGGAGTGAAAAAAAATCATGTCAATATAAAAAAGAGCCATGCTGTCTTTGAATAAAGACCTTACACAAATCTTACTCTTTTAATGGCTCTCACCTCTCAGAGGCCCGGTTCTTCCCTGGAAACCTCCATCCATTTACCCAGGCACACTAGATGGAAGAGAAAGCAATGCCCCTCTAACTCCCAGCCTAGAGCAACTTGCTCCTCTGACCCAATCCAATGGTGGGTAGCCCTCCAGCCCTCAGGCCTATGAACACTGGGGATAGAACACAGTGCTGTGACCTTTGAAGGGACATCATAAGCACTAACTTTTGAAGACCAAGTATAAGTCAGAGCTGGAGGAAACAGGCAGCTTTGTCTCTCCAGCATCTTTGACCCCTCAGCCAAGCTCCAGCTATGGACTTCAGGGATTTATATTTGAAAGTCAAAGCATGTCATTGTCTGTGGCAGAAAATGTTCTCACTGTGTTCAGTGCAGGTGACAGGCTCTCATCTTTGCTGGACTGTGAAGGACTGCTCTCAGCTGCCCTGCTGCTTTGTTTAAGAGTGATTCATTTACAAGGTGTGTCTTGCCTCAAGCTCCTGACCATTGTGTCCAGGTTACACTTCGTAGCACAGATCTTGTCAAGTGAAATGTTTCCAGAAGTACATTTGCCCCCTACCCCCACACTGTGTTCCCTTTATTCAATGCCACATGTCACAGGACAAACCAGCACTGAGATCAGAGAGCTAACTGAGAAGGAGGGGAGACTTCAGGACAAGGAATAGAATAGTTGAGAATTAGTTCCTTGTCTTCAGACGGCAGGTGGGCTTGATTCTTCCTCAGTTAAGTAACACCTCTGTTTTATAGTTTCCTTACTAGGAGAAGAGAATGAGATCACTTTAGGGCTAGTGTTAGGATGAAGTCAGTATACCCATGGTGTGTATCTATGCCCCCAGTAGATGTTAGCTCTCATTACTATGGCTACTCAGAGGTTCGTCTCCATATGATATTGCTGCTCTTGTGGTATCTAAAAGGCAGAAATAACCTGTGAACTTGTAAGCCTAGAAAACTGAAGAGTAATATCATGGAGCTGATATCTGTGGTATCAGGACTTCTACAAGCTGGCTGGAGACATCCCTTCTAGGCACAGAGGCAGCTGCCTTACACAAGCTGCACCAAGCATCATTTTCTCCTGTCTACTTCCCTTCTCTTCTGAGGGTTATTTCACTGTTGCAAGCAAGGACTTGTCTTAACTTGACACTGGTCCTGGATGATGATGAAGGTCTAACAGGAGCCAGGTCTAGCAGCCAAAACAGAACCCACATTCTGACCCCACTGTACAGAGCCAGCATCTTTGGTAAATGTGGAGTTACTTCATCTCCCAGCCTTCAAGCTCCTCCTGGGCAAATGGGGTGAAATGGCTATTACTAGGTTACTGTTGAGAATTGCATGGTTTAGCACTTCTGTGGAATCACACAAACACAATTCTACTACTGCAATGAGCAGTTCTCCACTGTTCTCCTTCAGCAATCTGCCAGAGTGAGGACTCTAAAATGTACAGGAGGTTTTTTTTTTTTTTTTTTTTTGAGCGACACAGTCTGTTATTTGATACAAAGCCATTTTGGGGGTGCATAAAGACCAGATGACTCTAGTCTAGAGGACAAAGAACATCCATGGGGGTAATCTGGTGGAAGAGATATTTAGCTTCCGACCATTATAGAGTGATGGTGCTAATGGCAATGGGTGGTGGACCTGCATTGGCTCTATTGTCTTGCTGGCTCCTAGTGAGTTTTTCTTAACTTCTTACTGGGTGCATTCTTTAATTGTTCATGAAGGTCCTCCCAAAACCAAGGTCCTTCCTTGGCCCTCCTTTTTTCCCCTCCAGCCAACCGTGGAAAGTCACCTTCAGGGATAGAGTACAGGAATGTATAAAAGCCCAGGAGTACTCTTCCTGGTCTAATCTCTTCCTCCTGCTCACTGGTTGCCTTAACCCTACTGAAACATGATGCTCTACAAGGTCCTGGTGATCACTGTCTTCTGTGCTCTAACTGTAGCTTTCCCCAGTTTGAACATAGGTATGTGTAACTTTTATCTGTCAGAGAAGGCAGTGAAGTTTGTGAGTGTGTGTTTGTGTGGAAATGTGTGGAGTGAGGGTTTGATCTGCTATGAAAGTTTTAAGTAGAAACAGGATAATTCTGTCAATGTGGTATTAGGTGAGGATGGCCACTGAGTGACTGAGCCATGATTTGGTTGAGTTTGAACTTTCCACATGAAGCTAACAAGACAGGTCAGATATTATCAGACCAGAGTGGCTGAGATGCTTCTGGTGCTCCCATCCTCACTGAATGCCAAATAGGTCATATGAGTCTGTTTCATTAGGGTAAAGATTTGAGGGTCCCTCCTGAATGAAGTGGGCTTTAGTCATGTCAGAAAGCATTGGCAGCTTTGTCACAGACTATGGATCTGTGTGGGTCTGGGATGGGAACTCAAGCAGTTTTCTCAGGATAGTTGCTTATTCGACTGTGTGGAAATGACCAGATCCCCTCACCCGGTCCTGCCAGGTGACTCCCATTTTCTGGGCTACTGCCTGAGCTTCCTCACTACACATGCATCTGAGATGAAGCAAAATGAAGTGCAGAGAGAGACGGTGACCCTGGTGACAGTTTCTACCACAAAGTGACAGACTGTCCTTGGGAGATGTGGCCTGTGTGCTGTAGACCTCAGGGTTGTGAAAGTTCTGAAGATAACCCAGCCTGTGACATTTCAGATGAGCATTTTGAGATATGCTGAAAATGTGTCATAGACACAGGCTATTGAAAGAAAAGTAGTTGGAATGGAACATCCTAGGGTTGATTCCATTCATGCTTACACATAGGATCAGTGATCTCTTTAAATTTTAACCATTGGTAATCTTTTTTTGTGGCTTTCAGAAATCTGGAAGCATTATAGAGATGGGTCTTGAGTTTTTCTTCTGCTCTAGTCTGACCAACACACAAACAGAGGTACAATACAGATGCTCTTTCCAAAACTGGTACCTCAAAGAAGGCAGGAGCAGGCTCTGAGCACTTGTACTCCAAACAACAGTTAGCCCAAGGATTTTAGCTACTGAAAGGGACTATGGTGAGATTAATATACCAACAGCCACTTTGTACCTTCCCTTGCACTGAGGGTAGAGAACAGGAAAGGATAAAGATGACAGAGACAGGCTCACTGGAAATGACTTGAGCTGTTCTGTTGGGCTTCTATTGAATTGAGTACTGACTTATTCGAATCTACTAGTAATGAAGCAGCTAGTTAACTACTAGATCTAACCAGTTATAACCAAGTAGACTCAACTAATTCTCTTCCAGAAGCAATCAATGACCTATTTGACCCTCCCAGTGAATAACTATAAAATTCAACTGTTGACCTTCTAGATTCAATCAATGAAGCCCCACAGGATTCAATCACCGACCTATTAAACTTAACCTCTGGCCACCTGGAACCATATGAAGTGTCAATAGCTTCTACAGAGGATGACACAGACAAGAATTCAACCACTGACCATGGGCAGATCACAGACTTCATGACAGCTACAGAACTGTATTCTAGAACCACATGGAATTCTGGTGAGTGAGTGTGTGATTTAAGAGGTGTGGATAGATGTTTCTGGGTACCCATTTTGTGTCTGCTGGAAAGTCTGGTTTTTTTTCACAGCTGCTGACCATATCTGCTTCTGTTCTGTTTTCCCAGAGTTCTCTACTGATACTTACATAGTCTCCTCCACCTTTATGGAAGACACCACTGGAGACTTAGGTAAGAACAGTTTCTGTCTTCAAACATGCTGACATTCCTATCTGTGACTTTTCTTCTATCTCTTTTCTTCTATCTGCTGACGAAGATCCTCTGGTCACCAAGTTGAGAAGCTTGTTGCTTTGACCTCTGAGGTGGAGTAAATTTTATCAATGTTCTTTGAAATTTAAAGAAAAGGTATCACTCTTTCCTGAAATAGTTTCAGCAGAAGACATCTGTTGGCAGTAGTACATCTTGTTTTTAGCGCCCTGATTATGGGACTGCGTAAGGGTATTCTGGGTCATGGCTGGGCAGTTGCCTAGAACCCCGAGACTCTGCGTGAGAACCAGCAGGAGTTTGGCATGCCCCAAGAACCCAGGGTCCTGAAAAGCAGTCTAGTCTCCATAGAATTACATTGTTCAGTCAAGTAGGCCAGACTATGACCTCAGGCCCTAAGGATTTATATACTAATGAAGGCCAGAGGGTTCCTCTCAAAGTGCACAGGTTGAGGGTGTGACTAGAGGCCTCAGGCCCTAGGGATTTACATGCTAATGAAGGACAGAGGGTGGAGCAAATTCAGCATGCCTCCCCAGATCCTCCCCCCCATCCTCCCCAGATCCTTCCCCTTTCTCCCTCCCTATATAACTCAGGACTGCCCTGAGTTTTGGGGGGCGTACTTCCAGATCCATCTACCATCCGCTGAGACAATAAACCCTTTTGGAACCAAGGACTTCCTCCTGTCATTGGGGCATGTCGCTGCCAAAACCTCCAGGTCGCTGGAACCTTAGCCTCCTCCCGCATGTGGGACCCACCACTGTGAGGAAATCCACTGGGACTCCACAGCTGCCACCCTCCAATTTTTCCCCACACCTGATCTCAAGAAAGAGCTCTGGAAAGCTCTAAGAGACCAGCTTCTTGGGTGTCCATGGGCTTGGAGATAGGTAGCCTCAGTCCTGGAACTTGATATGCAAATCAGGCTAGCCTTGAACTCACAGAGATCTGCCTGCCTCTGCTTCCTGAGTGCTGGGATTAAAGATGTGCACTCCCAAACCCTCCACATTTTTTTCTTTCTTTCTGGTTAGCACTTAGTGATTAAGTCATAAAATTCCATCTGTTTTCTTCCCCTAAGTCTGATTTTGGCAACGTGAGTGAGTGATGCTTGGAATGAATGGAACCCATTTCTTTATCTCCTTGCAGAAGAGATCCCTACCTTCATCGGAAATCCTTTTCTTTTCTTTCTTTGTTTTTCTTGAGTTCCAGTGGCCTTTTATTGAGATATATTAACAAAAAGAAATAATCAAGGTTTCACCAACCATCTTTTCTGAACCATGTATAAACTCCTTAAAGACTCAGGTCCACAGACATGTACATACAGTGTAACACGTCCCAACAAAAACAGACCCTCCCATTGGAACATTTGGCAATTAAACAGAAAGCCAATTTTCCCGTTCCCCAAATGCTGTTAAATTTTTTAAGTTCCTACTGTTCAAAGTGGAACTGGTGCCTTGTAACTAGACACATTAGAAATTTATTTTTACTAAACAAAAATTGTAGTTTTTTTCTAATTTGTTTTGTTTCAAAAAAGGGAAGTGACTTTGTGTTCTCCAGGCATACCTCCCCAAGAACCAAATATTGATCTTGTAAGTCTCTTCTCTTTAATCTGATAACCTTCTAGAGATTTGATATTGTATTTAATGCTAATTTTAATCCCTTTACAATGGACTCCACATTTAATACCTCCCCATTGCTGAGATAAATTGTAGGCATGGCCAGGAGCAGTTGCACAAAACTTTAATTTGAACACTTGGGAGTCCGAGGCAACTGAGTCTGTGAGTTCTAGGCCAGCCTGGTCTACAGAGTAAAACCTTGTCTTAAAGTAAAATAAAATAAAATTAAAGTAAAAAAGAAATTATTTATTCATGCAGGCCTTTTCTATTCCCGGGTTTAGTATTTCAGGTACCTACAGACAGGACACAAAGTCTCTTTCTCTTGGGTATTTCCAGATACCCTGTTTACCTCTCTAGGTTGTGAAACCCAGTTCTACCCATGAACTCTTAGCCAAGCCACCATCTAATGTATAGAATGTATGATTCCATAAAAAACAGAAGGGCTCTGAATCAGCAACATCTGTTTTAGTACCTCCTCTCTTTTGGCTTTAAAAAATGTTTTTAAAAATTATTATATGAGTATGGGTGTCATGATACATATATGTTTGTGCATCATATGTGGGCTTGATGCCCACAGGGGCCAGAAAAAGAAATGTCAGATCCCCAGGAACTGGAGTTACAAGATTATAATGAGCTGCCATGTGCGTACTTGGAACTGAACCTAGGTCCATTGGGAAAGCAGCCTCTGCTGCTGAGTGCTGAGCCATTTCTCAAACCCCTCCTGGCTTTTTGTTTTGTTTTTGTTTGTATATATTTTAAAATTTTATACTTTTATTTCTTCTTGCAATAGAATAATTATCAGAAGACTGTAAATTTTTCATGTAAGACCCAGGAAGGTGAGAGAGGATTACACCTAAAGAAATAAAATCCCATACCCAAGTTCAAAGTGTTAAATGACAGTAGATGAGTCTGATCCTTTGAGGTTCTCTTGATTAACTCCTGTTTTATTCACTTTTAACTTTAATTTAGAAAGTACAATGAGGTATACATGGGACAACTAATGAATTCTCCTCTACTTCCTGAGAAGACTCCAGCTTTGAAACAAGCATGCGACTACCATTATGGATATTGTGCCTTTGTAGAAAATGATGTAAGTCTAAGATGCTCCCAGCAAAAAAGAAAGAACAAGGAAGTGGTCCTGCATGAGAAATGCTGTGTCAGTCATTTATGAGTTCTGCCCTTACCTTGTGTGGGCTTAATAAATAAGTGTTCATTGGAATTGCATTTTGAGAGTGGTTATTATTTCAGGAGGGAAAGACTTGCATAGTGGTAACACACTAAATAATTTTCTCTCCCTTTGGCACAAGCTATCTGGCTACATCTAGGATTCAATAATTGTGTGGTTCTCATTTGGACAATCCAGGATATCTAAAATGAAATGACTAGTGGGCTGGTGAGATAGCTTAGTGGGTAAAGGTGCCTACCACTGAGCATAACAGCCAGAATTTAATCCCTGGTGCACACATGGTGGAGGAAGGAATTGACTCCTACAAGCTGTCCTCTGACCCCCACATTCATGCTGTGGCACACTCCGGCCCCTAAATAAAAATGTAATAAAATCAACTGATTTGTATCTCCAACTCAACCACTGTCAAGTTATTCAATGTTGCAGTCTTTGGTTTTGGGCTTAGGTGCTTCAGGGAGATTTTGTATCAGACCAGGACACATATCTTAATCTCTACAAAGGTTGGTTCAGTAAGGGGCAGAAACACATCCTAGGTTGTTTTAGTTTAGTTTTTAAATATTTTCACTAGAGTTTTCCATAAAGATACACAGAAGTTTGAGTAAAATTTCTTATAAGGAATTACGAAGATTAGGTGTTAAACATTAGGTATGAAAATCTTGATTTTTAGTTTCAATAGCTAGAGTAATAATAGTTTGAAGGACAAGTGCTATTTCGGAGTGCTTTAAAAACAGTAGCTAGTTAGGTATGATGGCTCACATGTATTATAATGTCTCTTTTCATGAGTCTATTCATGTTTTAAAATTTCCACTTAAGTATTCTTTTTAATAGAATATGTGAAATAACAGCTTAATTTCATAAATTTAATTGCTTTCTGTTTCCTCATTCTATAGAGTATAGTTCTACCTTGAGTGGTCAAAAGTCAAGCACTGACTCATTTGAGTAATGAACTTTAAGAACTAATATACTCTTGATCTGTTAGGAGTGTAAAAGGACTGTGCTTCAAATTCTAATAGTCATAAATTTTAAATATGTAGCAGTGAACACAGTGGACTGATTGTTACTTTTGAAAATAGTTAGGCTTGTTTTTCTCATTAATTATGACCAATATAGAAGAAAATGGTACAGAATATAATCAGTATGGTGTTTTTTTTTTTAAATAAAATCATCAAGAGGAAATAATGTCAAAAAATTGTAGTAAGATTTTGATGAAAAAAATTCAAAATTGATATTTAACAATTTTCCCTATTTTTGTTTCTTGACTACTGTTAATTCCCATGTTAAGAAACTTGAGAAACCAACTATTTGGCTTTGTGTCAGCCACCTGTTTAAAGATTATCTTATAAGCCTGCTATTGCTACTATCTTCAGAGCATCACCTGAGTCTTTCTGAGATTTACACATTTTACCAAGAGTTCAGATTCATAAAATACAGAGGTGAGGTGCTAAAATTTAAGTCTGATAAACTCCCCAATCACACTGACTCCTATGAAGTTAAAGTTGTCTTTAGAAAAAAACCAAAGACTTGATCAATAGAGAAACAGAGCACAGCACAGTCTACTGAGAAAGATTACACTCCTGTCGCTCTAAATGAAGATCAATGCCTTTAGATAGAGTCAGGATTTCTCAGTTTCTACAAGTTCCCCACATTTCTCATATTTTCTTTGTTTCCTTGACATTGATAGAGTGCCAGCAAGAGATCTAAAAATAATTAAAAGGTACATTTGTGCTTTAGAATCCAGGGATAGAGCTGGAGAGATGGTTCAGTGGTTAAAAGCATTGAGTGGTCTTCCAGAGGTCAATTCCTAGCAACCATATGGTGACTCAACCATCTGTAATGGGATACGATGCCCTTCTCTGGTATGTCTGAAGACAGATAGAGTGTACTCATATATACAAAAAAATGGAGACAAAAATGAATAAGTGACCAGCTCAAATGGGGATCCATCTCATGTGGAGACACCAGGCCTGACAGTCATAGATGCTATCATATGCTTACAGACAGGAGCCTAGCATGGCTGTCCTCTGAGAGGCAAAAGCAGCAGCCAGCTGAGACAGACATAGAGCAGATAATTACACCCAACTATTGGACTGAAGTCGGGACCCCCGGGGTTGAATTAGGGAAAGGCTGGAAGAAGCAGAAAAGAAGGGCAAACTCATAGGAAAACCAGCAGTCTCAACTATCCAGGACCTCTGGGACCTTCTGGACACTGAGCCACCAACCAGGCAGCATACACGAGCTAGCCCGAGGCTCCATACATATATAGCAGAGGACTGCCTGGTCTGGCCTCAGTGGGAGAAGATGTGCCTAATCCTAGAGAGACTTGAGGCCCCAGAGAGAAAGGAGGCCTGGCACAGCATCCTCTCTGAGACAGGGGGAGGAGGAATGGGATGAGGAACTGTGGAACTATGGGAGAGGGGACTGGGATGTGGGGGGTAATGGCTAGATTGAAAAAAAAAAAAAGACTCCAGGGATGAAGAAACTAGCTAGGGGTAAGAACATTGGAATGCTTTCAGCTGGCAGTTGGATTGTGGATAAAGGGGTAGGAAATGTTCTAGAAGAAGCCATCACAAGGGTCCTTAAATCTTACTTACATTGTACCCACAGCTGTCTACTTTTCAGTGTCATCCACTAGGAGGAATAAACAGTTGTAAGAAACTGCATGGTGATTGTTGTATTGGGATATGAAAGACACACTGCTCTATTGACATGTGTTTGTCTGAGGACATTATCATGCCAGTTTCATTCTAAAACAAAACAGAAGCCAAAATAAAATCCAGAAGATTATAGTTAAAAATACGTTATCAACAAAACGAAGGCAGAGCAGCAATAACATGAATCTGGGGGTCTCGGTATCTCTATGAAGTGAAGTGGGTATTTCCTAGGAAATGCATTTTTGAAATGAGTAACGTAATTATTTATATCTATAGAATGCATGCAGGAACTGAAGACGTTTTCAAAAGAGGTATCCAAAAGAAGTAAAGATTGTGACCCATGAGGGAACAGCAGTTCAGAGAGGTTCTAGTACAAGCGAAACATTCTGCTTTGCGCCTCTCTGGTCAGGTAGACTGTTCTGCAATTTGTACATGAGCAACTGATGAGATGCTTGGGTGATGTTGGGTGGGAGGACATGGAGGCATTATTGAGCCAGGAAACTAGAACAGGGAAGTTGATGTGAGACAGGAATGTACACGAGTAATCATATAATGACAGGATTCTTGAGGTCACTAAGACAGAGCACAGAAGGCAGAGAACCAAAGGAGCTCATTGCTGTACTTCAGAGAACAAGCCCCTCAACAGGAAATCACTGGAAAAAAGGGAAGTTGAGAAATTGAGGGTTTTTCTTCCTCAATGTCAGAATTAACTTGGAGAACCTAGTTTGTTCCCCAGAAGCATCTGTATTTAGAGTTGAATGATTTCTATGGTTTTGCTGGTTACTCAGAAGTGGTAGTATGGTGTCTTCTGATGCTGGCTTCTTTATGGGTTGATCCTTGAAGGAGGAGGAGAAGGAGGAGGAGGAGGAGGAGGAGGAGGAGTGGCAGGTTGCTTTTCATTACTTTTTAATGGTAGTCTTCACCACAAATTACTTTTTCCATTGTCCCCATCAGCAGAGGCCTCAGGAAGAGGTGGCTGAGACTGTGGGTTGGGCTCTGGCATTGTTCCTCTGCTTCTGTGAGAGTTAAGAGCAAAACACATAAGCACACTGGAGGAAAACTTATTTCTTATTTTCTCCCTCTGACCTTAAAACACGATCTTTTCTTCAGTGAGCTTCTTGTGTAGCCAACCTCACCCCTTATGTGTTTTCTTCAGAACTATGTGCCCTCATGAGATCATTAGGGTTCTCAGTATCTTAGTTTACACAGCAGATGTCTTTAAATAGCAGAAGTAAAAAAAAATATTAGTAGAAGCAGTGATATGATCAGTGGGTATTATATTCACTTACAGCCTGTGTGTTCATGTTGGTGCTTTGAGCCCTGTGTTTAAATGAGAGCTAGAGGCTGATGGGGAATTCTAGGGGAGCAGAGAAAGAGTGACGATCCAAACAGCTTTCACTGAGTTCCCAGGCTAAATGTCCTTGATGGGAGGGACCCAGCTGAGTGAAAAACATGGAAAAAGGAACACAGACCCATATTTGTAATCTCATGACCCTGAAGCTGTAGAGAATAAGATGGAGGAGGGAGAAAGCCAATTCTGTTTTCCTGTCAACACAGAGTGACCAGTGTTATCCATGCCTCCCCCACATAGTTCCACTTTACAGTAGCTCTTCTGCACAAAGGACAGCAACCCCTGTAGCCATCAAATGCAGGTCTGTCTGTCACTGCATTTGATGGCTCTACTCATGGCCTCTAGCTTAATGATTTGGCCAACTTCTCCCTTTTGTATGGTAGATACCACCCGTCCATTCTTTAAACACATGGTGTTATGAAACCAGGAAAACCAGAAAAAGAGTGAAAGAAAGAGGAAAGAGAGATAGCAGAGAATGAATTGGGCCTTATTTGTGAGCAACTTTGTTGATGTTTTGTAGGAAATAAAACACAGGATGATGTATAATGGTCACGTGCCTCCTTTCAGATATCACAGCTGTCCTGCAGGGAAAGGTGAACTCTTTGGTGACCTGTCCTACCGTAAGCGAGGTGATCACCTAGTTTCTGAGACGGCTCTGAAACTGGTAAAAGATTTAAGGCCCCGAGTGAGTACAGTCCCAGTGTCACCTACCTGCTTTAAATTAAACAAACAAACAAACAAACAAACAAACTCCATTTCATCTTCCCTTGCAGTCTTGAAAACTTCATGGTAATTTTTGCTAAATATTCAGCACATTTCATATTTTCTGAGGCAATGATTCTTGCTGGTCTTAAACTCTTTATATAGCTGAGGATACCCTTAACTTACTGTCTTCCTGCCTCTAGCTCCCTGTTGGTGAGGTTAGAATGCTGTGTTACCATACCTTGCTCCACTCTGAAAATTTCAGTGCTTCATTTTATTATCTTTCACCCTTTTCCCTCCTTCTATATTTGATGTTTCCATTTTTCTCAAGAGACAACTCTAAGAACAAAACATCTGTGTGATGTCACATACATGACTTATAGCAGACTGAAATCCTGATGTGCTTAAGAGAATGTGTACATTGGACCCTGATACTTTCCTGTCTGAAGAGAGGGTAAGATTTCTTAAATGATTTTCAGCCTCTGAAGCAGCTGCGTCGATACATGGCTTGTAGCTGACTGAAATCTTGATGGTTTTAGGAAAATGTGTAAATTGGACCCTGGCTTTTCCCTGTCTGAAGGAAAGGTAAAGTTTCTTAAGTGACTCTCAGCCTCTGAAGCAGCTGTGTTGTAAGTTCATCTTCTGTGCTCTGCATCCACTGCTCTCCAAGGCGGGATCAGTCATTCCTATTGCCATTCAGGTATGACAACTGTTTTCATGGAAGATCTCCTTCCAGCAGCCTTGTCATTTTCTCAGATATCCTGTCAGGGCAGAGAGATATCTCTGCAAATTAAAAACTAACTTCTTTTTGCTTTGTTCAATATTTTGTTGTATTTTAAATATGTGTTAATTAGATTCTCTTGTGCAGTTGAGAACATAACTGACCTTACCCCTGGGGTATGAACTCTGCAAGAAAGTGTTTCATCTCATTGTTGATCCCATTCCTCCCTCCACAGTCCCTGCATCCCCGGGCTCATACTGTCATCTGGGCTGTGAGTTGAGCTCAGGTCATCACGATTGCTGTGAGCAGGACAAACAACATCTTGGAAGAGGTTCTGGAACTTCTCTTAAGTCTATGCTATAGGAAGTAATGCAGCTTCCTCAATAAGGAAAAACCAAGACCAGTGACTTTGAACTCTAACTGGGTGTTCTGACATCTTGTACCTTTCACACTTGATATTCTGCCCATCTTATTACTCTTCTGGATTTTAGCCCAGCATGATGGGATGTGAAGGAGGCCGTCAGTGTCATTTCTAAAATTTACAATTTGTGACTTGAATGGCAATGTTGAAGGTGCACTCTATAAGCAATTTGCATAGATATCAAAATTTAGATCCCTCCATTTATAAAATTTCTGCTTGGTTGTAATAACTGTGAAACTGCACCTAAGTGTCCTGAGTCTGTGCATTCAGGGCGTCAGTATTCCAGCAGAGGTTCTGAAAACTCTAATCATAAGTAATTTCTGCTCAGGTGTGTAAGGAGTTTGGACGCTTGATCATACAATGTTGACTCTAAGTCTTATCAGACTGAGAGATTATTCTAGATTCGAAGAACATAGCTTTAATCAGAGGTGACATCAGAGCTTTGATTAGATGGTCTAAAACCCTTCATTTTTATTAATATCATTAAGGTTATTAAAGTGAAAGTATCCAAGGTCAGCATTCTGTAGTTTTTAGTATGGAGCAAGATGAATATAGATTTCCTAGAATAAGTGATTTTGTTTCATGTCTATAAGATATATAATATTACAGTATTTTCTTCTGAGATTTTCTTTCTTCTGAGATCTTCTTCGATTTCTTTCCTCAGGGACTTGAAGTTCTTGTCATACAGGTCTTTCACTTGCTTGGTTAGATTCACACCAAGGTATTTTATATTATTTGCGACTATTGTGAAGGGTGTCATTTCCCTAATTTCTTTTTCAGTCTGTTTATCTTTCATGTAGAGGAAGGCTACTGATTTGTTTGAGTCGATTTTACAACCAGCCACTTTGCTGAAGTTGTTTATCAGGTTTTGGAGTTCTCTGGTGGAAGTTCGGGGGTCACTTAAGTATACTATCATATCATCTGCAAATAGTGAGATTTTGACTTCTTCCTTTCCTATTTGTATCCCTTTGATTTCTTTTTCTTGTCTAATTGCTCTGGTTAGGACTTCCAGTACTATATTGAATACTCAGTTTCTGTTGTTATGTCTCCCTTTTCAGTTCTGATTTTATTAATTTGGATACTGTCTCTGTGCCCTCTGGTTAATCTGGCTACCAGTTTATCTATCTTGTTGATTTTCTCAAAGAACCAGCTCCTGGTTTTGTTGATATTTTGTATTGTTCTTTCTGTTTCTATTTGGTTGATTTCAGCCCTGAGTTTGATTATTTCCTGCCTTCTACTCCTCCTGGGTGTATTTGCTTCTTTTTGTTCTAGAGCTTTTAGTTGTGCAGTCAAGTTGTTAGTGTGTGCTCTCTCCAGTTTTTTTTTGTAGGCACTTAGAGCTATGAGTTTTCCTCTTAGCACTGCCTTCATGGAGTCCCACAAGTTTTGGTATGATGTGTCCTCATTTTCATTGAATTCTAAAAAGTCTTTAATTTCTTTCTTTATTTCTTCATTGACCAAGTCATCATGGAGTAGAGAATTGTTCAGTTTCCATGTGCATGTGTGTTTTCCATTGGTTTTGTCATTATTAAAGACCAGTCTTAGTCTGTGGTGATCTGATAAGATGCAAGGGATTATTTCAATCTTTTTGTATCTGTAGAGGCCTGTTTTGTGACCAATTATATGGTCTATTTTGGAGAAGGTACCATGAGGTGCTGAGAAAAAGGTATATTATTTTGTTTTAGGATGAAATGTTCTATAGATGTCTGTTAAGTCCATTTGGTTCATAACTTCTGTTAATGTCAAAGTGTCTCAGTTTAGTTTCTGTTTCCATGATCTGTCCATTGCAGAGACTGGGGTGTTGAAATCCCCCACTATTATTGTGTGAGGTGTAATGTGTGTTTTGAGCTTTAGTAAAGTTTCTTTTATGTATGTAGGTGCCCTTGCATTTGGAGCATAGATGTTCAGAATTGAGAGTTCACCTTGGTAGATTTTTCCTTTGATGAGTATGAAGTGCCCTTCCTTATTGCTTTTGATTAATCTTGGATGACAGTCGATTTTATTTGATATTAGAATGGCTACTCCAGCTTGTTTCTTGGGACCATTGGCGTGGAAAATTGTTTTCCACCCTTTTATTCTGAGGTAGTGTCTGTCTTTGTCGCTGAGGTGCGTTTCTTGTATGCAGCAAAATTCTGGGTCTTGTTTGTGTATCCAGTCTGATAGTCTGCATCTTTTTATTGGGGAATTGAGACCATTGATGTTAAGAGATATTAAGGAAAATGATTGTGGCTTCCTGTTATTTTTATTAGAGGTAGAATCATGTTTATATAGTTATCTTCTTTTGGGGTTGTTGGAAGATTACTTTCTTGCTTTTTCTAGGTTGTAGTTTCCCTCCGTGTGTTGGCGTTTTCCATCAATTATCCTTTGAAGTGCTGGGTTTGTGGGAAGATATTGTGCAAATTTGGTTTTGTCATGGAATATCTTGGTTTCACCATCTATAATGATTGAGAGTTTTGTTGGGTATAGTAATCTGGGCTGGCAATTGTGTTCTCTTAGGGTCTGTATGATGTCAGTCCAGGCTCTTCTGGCTTTTATAGTCTCTGGTGAGACGTCTGGTGTAATTCTTATAGGTCTGCCTTTATATGTTACTTGACCTTTTTTCCTTACTGCTTTTAATATTTTTTTCTTTGTTTTGTGCATCTGATGTTTTGATTATTATGTGACGGGAGGTATTTCTTTTCTGGTCTAGTCTATTTGGTGTTCTGTAGGCTTCTTGTATGTTTATGGGCACCTTGTTCTTTAGGTTAGGGAAGTTTTCCTCAATAATTTTGTTGAAGATATTTACTGGCCCTTTAAGTTGGGAATCTTCATTCTCATCTATACCTATTATCCTTAGGTTTGGTCTTCTCATTGTGTCCTGGATTTCCTGGATGTTTTGAGTTAGGAGTTTTTTGCAGTTTGCGTTTTCTTTGACAACTGTGTCAATATTTTCCACCGTATCTTCTGCATTTGAGATTCTCTCTTCTATCTCTTGTATTCGGTTGGTGATGCTTGCGTCTATGACTCCTGATCTCTTTCTTAGGTTTTCTATCTCCATGGTTGTCTCCCTTTGAGCTTTCTTTATTGTTTCTATTTCAATTTTCAGATCCTGAATGTTTTTGTTTAATTCCTTCTTTGTGTTTTCTTGCATTTCTTTAAGGGATTTCTGTGATTCCTCTTTAAGGGCTTCTACCTGTTTACTTGTACTCTCCTGTATTTCTTTAAGGGAGTTACTTAATTCCTTCTTATAATCCTCTATCATCATCATGAGAAGTGATTTTAGTTCTGAATCCTGCTTTTCCGGTGTGATGGGGTGTTCAGGGCTTGCTATATTGGGAGAACTGTGTACTGATGATGCCAAGAAACTTTGGTTTCTGTTGCTTATGTTCTTGTGCTTGCCTTTCACCATCTGGTTAACTCTAGTGTTACCTGTCCTCACTCAATAAGACTGGAGTCTGTATTTCCAGTTATCTTGCTTGTTGCAGAGCTCCTCAGAGTCCAGATGTCTCTGTGGTCTTATGATCCTAATCTCCTGGGTGGAAGAACTCCTGGGACTCAGGCCACCTCTTGGATCTGGAAATCCTTCTGCTCTGGGTGCAGTGGTTCCTCTAGGATGGCTCAGGATACGATGTCTCCCAAGTGCAAACCACCTTGGTGTCTGCTGCTCTGAGTGCAGTGGCTCCTCAGCTGCTCTGAGTGCAGTGGCTCTTCTAGGATGGCTCAGGATTCAGGAGCAGACCAACTCTGTATCTGCCCCAGCCCAAAGGACCAGGCAGGGGTGGAAGGGAAGTGGAATTCCGGAGGGGCGGGATTTTGGTAGCTGGTGTGTCCTGAATGTCCCTGGCTCCCAGATGTATCTCTGGGGCTTAGGGAGTGAGATGGAGTTCTTACCAGCTTCTCTGAGTGCAGTGGTTCCTCTAGGATGACTCAGGATTCAGTATCTCCATAGGAGCAGACCAATTTTTTGTCTGCTCTAGCCCAAAGGACCAGGAAGGGGCAGAAGGAAGAAATATGTTCTTATAGTTGAGCTGCCTTCTCTTGGATAGGAAGATCCTAACCTTGCAGAGACTTGAGGACCCGAGAGAGAGAGAGAGAGAGAGAGAGAGAGAGAGAGAGAGAGAGAGAGGAGAGGGGGGAATCATTCATGCAAGCATAAGTAAGGGAAGATGTGTATTAGAAAGAATAGAGGAAAATAGTGTCAGATATGCTCATGAGAAAAGTACAATGATGTGTATGCATAAATATATAAAATGAAAATCATTATAATTTGTATGAATTAAAAATACTAAGTATCAATCATAAGAAATGAGAATAAGATTATGTTCTTTTCAGGAAAATGGTTAGAAATGGACATCACCAGTCTAAGCTAAATAATCTAGCTTTACAGCAGTGTACATGTAGGTGGACTCAGTGAGTTTCAAAGACAGAACACTCAAAATTAAGAAAACATTCCTAGTTGGGTGGGTATTATGGAAATGGAGAGAAAAGTGAGCAGGTTTGATCAGATTCCATCTTATACATGTATGAGCTTCTTTAAAAATAAGAATAAACATTGTATAAATAAACAATTGCATTACATATTGTAATATTGAAGCAGAAAACATGTTTAAGATGTGTAGAACTTCAAACTGATACTTTCTCATTCTTCATCTCCACTTTCCTTTCTAATACCTATGCTTATCAACTCTTCCATAATCTGATTTTTGTTTCTATTGAGATCAGGTGTGATATTTTTCTTTTGTGATATATTACACTCTTCACTCATTGTTGACACTAAAGGAAGTCAGAAAATGGATCTGAATTGAATGACATTTAACAGAATCTACCACTGTGTTGAAGGACACATAGCAAAGGTCAAGACTGGCTTCCTCCCGGACTTCTGCTTCCAGGAGAACAGAGTATGAAATATTTAGCCTGCTTCTTTGTTACGTTGTTTCTCTCTCTGTTTACAATTGAAGTCTTCCTAAGCCACCCAGTGAAGACCACTCAGGACATTCTCTCTGTCAATTTAGTATCTGGAGAAACTATACAGTTCCCTGTCATTAAATAGAAGAAACTCCCAGGATTAAGGACCTTCTTTTTCTCCTTTAAAGCCCTTAAGTGTAGAGAGAACTATGAAGGTATAACTGGAGTAGATTTGTCAAGTGGTATCATCTTCCCTTCAGAATACACACTCATTATAGCATGGGGAAAGTATAAGAATTTGGAATGCAGTTAGATATTCCACTGCTTTAGGAGAGTGGGAGTAGTTGGTTTTCTTTATGGAAACTGTTGAATAGTTTTCTTCCTTAGCAAGGCTCTCAGAAACTTTGAGATACTATGGGAGGTAGTTTTCAGGCTGGGGGTTTCCAGGATTGTTCCAGTTTTATTCTTCAATGCCATATGTCCAAAGTATGTAGTGTCATCTAAAATAGAGTCTTACATTGTAGCTGTAGGATGTTTCCAGATACAATTACAAAGCTGATATTTCTTTTGTTCATGTCTTGGACCAACCAATCTAGGAATTTTCCCATCCATCATTCTGTGTTTTTTGTTCACTAATCTATGCTGCTTGTGGGGAGCATTATCAGCCAAGGAATGTATTTCAATTAAAATATACCTGTACCTTTTGGATATGTACATCTGTTTTAAGTAAAAATAAAAACAAATGTCTCCCTATTGTTTCTAAAAAAATTGGTATTATTTATCTTTCTTTCTTTCCTCTACCTCTATATGGTACTCTTTACCAGTTAATCTCTTTTTATTTTCCTCATTTTTTTTTCTCATAGGATCTTTATTCTACCAAAGCCTTCTCTAGAGCTTCTTTTCCTGCACCACATGGTTGATCCTTTTTACTTCCGTGGTTACTCCATGTCATATACTCAATTCTAAATATTCACAGCTATGAACCATATTCAATATAGAACATGGAGCATTTTGCTGGGTAACGTCATTCATAGTAACATTTTCTAGGTCCATTTATTTACCTAATAAACCTTGAGAAAAGATCAATGCTTTCATAAAAAAAATGCTTTCATCTTGTTTTGGCAGAAAACAAGATCAACTTAGGAAGAAAATAGTACCCTTTGCATATACCAATTACAAATACACCGAGAAAGAAAACATCAAAATATTTGTATTCACAACAGCATCAAAATCTCTCAATAGGAAACCTAACCAAAGATGTGAAAAATTTCAACACTAAAAGCTACAAATCTCTGAAGATAAGTGATTTAGGGAAGACACCAGAAGATGAAAGAACTCCCATTGTCATGGTACAATTAATAATGTAACATATGTATCTTAACAATATTTAGAGATTAAACATAATCCCAACCAAAATACACATGATTCTTCACAAAACTTGTTCTACATCATAAATTTAATATATGGACACAAGCAGTCAGGATTATCAAAGCTACTCTGAGAAATGAATAATTTTGGGGGAATTACAATATCAGATTTTAAGCGTGTTACAGAATTATAGTATTACAACACTATGGTATTTACAAAACCAGACACTTAGATCAATGTAATGAGTAAGGAGACCCAAAATGTAAGGAGATGCACACTTGAGTATGCATAGACAGAGTTATGTGATATATGATAAAGATACCAAAGATTCACAATTCAGGGAAGGCAATATCCCCCCAAAATGATTCTGATAAAGCTGATTGTCCACATACAGAAAAATGATATTGATATTTACGACTCTACACAGAAAATCAAATATAAATGTGTGAATTATGTTAATGTGATGCCTAACGTCCTGAAACTATTAGAAAAGAACCTAGGCAGTACTGAATGAAGATCCAAGTGTAAGAAAGGACTTTCTGAATAAGACTTCATTCAGAGAGGCCTTAAGGCTATTAATAGACAAAAAGTATCAGACAAAAATAAAATTTATGCAGCTAAAGAAATAATCATCTAAGCAATGATACAGCCCACGAGATGGAGAGAAACCTTGCCAGCTATATTTCTGAGAAGAGATTAATATTCAAGATACATAAAAAAGTCAAAACAGCAAAACAACCTAGAGAGCAAATGAATCAGCCACATAAATAGCAGAGGATGTCTTTGTCAGGTATTAATGGAAGTAGAGGCCCTTGGTCCTATGAAGGGCAATGCCCTAGTGTAGGAGACTGCTTGGGCAGGGAGGCAGGAATGTGTGGGTGGGTGGGGGAACACCCTCGAGAGGTGGGGGGAACCAGAAAAGGGGTAACATTTGAAATGTAAATAAAGAAAATATCCAATAAAAAAACTAACAAAGGATCTATAAAGAGGATTCAAAAAGAAGAAATAAAAATGGGTAACAAACACTGGAGAAAGTGTTCAAAATTCTTGGAAGGTGTAGAAAATTAATATGACATTGATTTTTCATGTTACACTAGTCAGAATAGTGAAGATCAAGAAACAAGCAGACAACAGGTATCCTGCTGAAGATGTTTACAATGTGAATACCTGTTCAGTTTTTTTTTTTTTTTGTGGGGGAGTAAACTAGGTCAATCAGTATGGAGATAGGGGTTGGGAATTCTGAAAACCTAAAAGAAAATTTGCCATATAACCCACAATTACCACTCCTTGGCACATGCCAAAGAACTTAACATCATATTCTTCAGATCCTTGCTCATGTTCACTGTTACTCTAGTCACAATAGCTAGGAAGAAAAACAATGTAAATGACCTACATCTTCTGAATAGACTGAGAATGTGGTGCATACATACAATGGAATAACACTTGACTGTAAAGAGACAATTGTCATTTAATGTCATCACCACATTAGGTGTTGCTCCTGTAGTTAAGTCACATTGAAAATGTCCCACACTTCACCCTGCTGGGCTACAGTCCCAAAGAGAAATAGTGGAGGAAGGTCACACAGTTGATGCTCAAAGATACCATTGTTTGTCTTCCTTTTATAAAGAGTAAGACTGTGCATCTCTCAGCACACAGTTGGGAGAAAGTCCAGAGCCTCCTCCAAGATGCTTGTGGTCCTGCTCACAGCAGCCTTGCTGGCCCTGAGCTCAGCTCAGAGCTCAGATGAATGTACCAAGGAAACAGGGTGGGATCTGGAGGTAACCAAGGAAAAGGGGAAAAAGACGTGAGAAATGATAGACATGGTTGAGAAGAAAACGGGACCATCTTGATAAGGTTTGGAATAGTTATGTCTTTCTCATGTAACATGGTCTTTTTGCTTAATATTGTATCTGAAATCCAGAAATTTCTTGAAGACAGGAATATGATGGCCAATTTTGTGTTTAGAAAAGTGCTCTGCACAATGTAAAGAAACATGAAAGAAAGAACAGATTTGATAGGTTATTCTCATAGTCAGAACAGCCAGCTTCGCTGAATAGTGGTTTTCAGAAACAAGATACAGACAAACACTCCAGGATTAATTCAAACCATAGAAATATAGAATAAATTTAATTATCCAGATACTAACATACAATTATCAGAGCCAACTCTGTATATTTTACTCAGCCTACCTCTAGAATGTTAAGCAGATCATGTAAAATTTTAAGATGGGTACTCAGGGATTTGTCTCCGAACTGTACTAAGGGATACTGAAGAAACAAATGAGTAGGAAATATTCTCAAGTTGAATTAAGCATCATAATTTCAAAACTGCAGTGTAATTTCAAATAGGGAGCAGTTTGGTAGTAGTAAAAAGATCTTTATTTTTTTTTTATGAAGGATAAGAATACAGGTAAATCACACATGATTTTCATCCTAGTACTTTTCCAGAAGAATCTCAGACACTAACTGTTGAGTTTATTTGTGCTTAGAAGTTTGACTCTTAAAGCTATTTTTTTGTAGGACGTCTGTAAGCTCTGAAAGATTGTAGTCTGAAATTTCTCTTTATTCTATTCTTTATTTCTAGATGTCAACAATGCTCAGACCTCTCATGTCCAACCAGGTAAAGACCAATCCATCTTCTTTGCATGGTGTTTAATTCTCTGTGTTTCAGTGTGTTGTCACATCATATAGTTGCCTGATAGATGAGTAAATATTACTTTCTTTATGTAAATGAATAAATGTTCCCCAGCCTGATGATAGAGACATTATTGAGGACAGCCAACTGAATGAAGGAGAGACAAATCTTCCATAACTGCAGAAGAGATTTATTTGCTTACCACTTGAAGTCTCCACTGTGAGATGAGGCAGAAAACAAAAATGTCTTAATATTGATTTCTCTAGTTGTGAGAGAATTCATGGTTTCATTTTTCTTTGGTGTTCTTGTATATAATGAGAACTTCATAAACAAGATGGAGAAATACTTGACTTTCTCTGTTTTTTTCTTTGCTCCCCTATTAATAGGTAATAATCTTTGATTAAAGTAAAAACAGAAGCAAATTGTCACTGGGATTCAGTGTATTTGTTGGACACCATTATTGTCAGTGTTTTTTAGTATTTAAGTGTATAGGTATTAAACAGTTAACCTATATTTCACTCTAAAGATGATAAATTGTAGCTAAAATCCTTTTTATAAGCAGAGATTCTATATTGTGACCTGAAGTAAAACTTTTAAGTCTCCTGATGTTAAGGTACTTTTGTTTCCATTATTACTTTTTTGACTTTGCAAATACCTAATGTGATAAATAAGGGTCCAAACCTTCTTGTTTGCCAGTTTTAGGAGCACATACTTGAACTAGGATGACAAATACAAAAACTTCTGTATTTTTCAAATGTGGAATTAGAAAGCCAAGATGAGGATGTCTGGGAAGAGGTAAGCAGTTGTCAGACAGGTTCTGAGAGACAGAATTTTGTGATCAGGCCAGGAAAAGAAAATAAGAGGAATGTCTTTTATCAATGTGTTTATTTCTTCTGGCCCTTTCTATGCAAATCCTGTGCAACAAACTCAGGACTCAGTTCCTTCTACCAACTATGGGAATGAACCAGCACAGCAACGGCAGGAAACACCACAAGCAGAGAATCAAGAGCCTTCTGACTCTGCTGGGAAAGAACATGAACCTCAACCTGGGGAAGGAAATGTAGAAGAGGTTCAAAAGCCACTTCCCTCTTCTGAAAACTCACAAGTACCAATACAACAAATAAATCCAGAGAAGAAACTTTCATTTCCTAAGAGTCAAGTAGGATCTAAACATTATAGAGCCTGTAGAAAGAAGCTAAAATTTCATTGTGACAATTTAATAAGAATACCAGAAGTACCAATGCCTCCAAGACCTGTACATATTCTACCATGGGTTTGAATAATATAGGTAAGATGAAGGAGTCAAATTTAATAAATATAAAGACCCTCCCTTTGTATTTGTCAAATCATAGTGTGAAATTTTTCTAACTGGCTGCATATGGACACAGCATTATCCTCAGCCTCATTTCTATCTTAGCATTCAGACAATACAGGGTGCTACATCTTTGACGGTCTAAGAAGACCTTGCACAAGCTCTCCAATGTACTTGTACGTTTGAGGAACATAGCTCCACATCTCCTTTATGCTCCATTGCTCCTTTATTTTTATTTACTTTATTAATTTGTTTTGTAACAATCATTACCTTTTGGAGAAATACAGAAACAATCTTTCTTTTGTCCTATATCCTTTGAATTCATCCTCACTGACCTCTCAAGTTAAGTGTGTACAATTTGCCCCACTCACACAGGGATGTTTAGTTCCATTGTTGATAGGTTATATCTCATAAACCTCTAACCTTGATCAGAATTTCAATATGCTCTTCCAAACTTATGTATGCCAATGTTGGTTAGAATCTACTTTTCTAGAAGTACACATAAGTGGATATCGTAAGTGTATATTATACTACATTCTCATTTTTGTCCTTGAAAGTCATTAAATTCAATCCCCTTAGAAACATTTGTATGTGTATGTGGGTAAATATCATGTAAAATTGAACTTTACATGAATGATATTCTATGCAAATGTTTAGGTTATTTATTTCCAAAGCCATTTTTCTTAGAAAACTTCATTTCTTCATAGAGTCTATGGATTCCCCCCCACAGCATGCCTTGCTTGGTTTTATTCTGCCGTTTGTGTACTCAGAATTTCTTGTTGTATACTATTAATTTGCATTGCATTTCATGATCTGTTTACAGCCTGTTCTATAAATAAATATTTAGATTAGTTTCAATTGTTCAATCAGTTAGGGCACATAGTACTGTAGAACTTTGGAAGTATATCCTGGAACCTGTTACATCAGAACCAATGTGAAAACGATATAAGATGCTTATTCACATTCATCTTGTAAGAAATAACTTAATTTCATTGTCTTCCCTGTCCCTGAAAAGAGTAATCCTGATAATATGGGGAAGGAATGAAGTGTAAGTGATGGAAGAAGAAGAGGTTGTGGGCTTCCACCTCTCTCACTACAGGGGTGAAACCAGTAGCAGTCAAGGAACACCAGAATGTCCCTCAAGTTTTCAATAACTGTCTTCCTTCCTTTTCTGTTTCAGAGATTACCTGAGGAGATTATGTCTTTCAAGCATATAGATCAACAAATCAGTGTAGATTATCTATACTATTCCAATAAATATTTTCAGCATGTTGTTTCCAAGTGTTGCCTGTGTTTCTTAGTAAGGGAGGGGAGAGAACTTGAGAGCTGTGACTACAAGAAAACAACACCTAGCAAAACACACCAGGAACACTTGAAATATTTCCATCTTTTTTCCCTCATGTTGATAGCAAAAGAAAACCTTTAATGCCCTTGTAACCAGATGATCCTTCCTTGGAGTCTGTAGAACAAATTTATGTTGTAATATATAATTTTCAGCTTTCTTGTTGAGATTTTTTCTAGTTTAAAGGAAACTGGGGAGTTGTATTGTGAGGGAAGTTTTCAACCTGAACATTTGTAACATTCTCTAGTTCTTCTGTCTGGTTTGTACTTTCTAGCCCCATATTGCATTATCTGTTCTAGTTTTTTGGATCTAAAGTATGGGGTTCCACTTTTCTTAATATGACTAAAAATCTAGTCTGTATTCAATATTGCAACTGTTCCAGAATGATAAATGTGTTATTTTAAACTTAGTTCTACAGATCTGAATCTGAATACATTGTAATTGAATTTCATCTTCTAATTACTAGGACTCTCTTCATGTCTCTCTCTAACTTGCAATAAATGTATCTTTTAAATGCATTTATTTGTCCTGACCTGTCCTGATGCTTTTCAATGGATATAATGTCCTGACCATCTGTCCAGAACGATTTCATACAGCTAATCATTTTCTGATGGCATCCTGTGGTATAGATTGATTTATTTTGGTGATCATATGATTTTTTAAGGTTTATTTATTTTATATGTATGAGTATACCAGAAGAGGGTATTGATTCCCATTACAGATGGTTTGTAAGCTAGTATTTGTTTGCTGGGATTCAATCTCAGGACCTCTGGAAGAGCAGTCAGTATTCTTTACCACTTAGACATCTCTCCAGCCAGATGAAAGTATTTTTATTAGTTGCATTTTTGATAGGCTTCTATGGAAACCAGGCTGGTTTAAAGCTCATGTTCAAACTGTAGACAACCTTAAACTTTTAACTTTTATTTGCTTTTCTTTTTCTTTGCTTTTTTCTCATAAAAATACATCCAGACCACAAAGTCCACTATATCTTCTTACAGTTTTCTAACCCCCACCAACTGTACTCATTTTATTCTAGAGTCACTGCTTATCTTATTTTTATTCAGAAAAGTGCAGAGATTTCAGTGACATCAACCTAATACAGAACAGCAAGTTGCAATGAGACTAGGACGAAACTCTCATATCAAGGCTGAGTGGGGCAACCTAGTAGGAAGAAAATGGTCTCATAGCAGGCAATAGAGTTACAAAATTTTTCTATCACTCTATTAGGATTTCCACAAAACCTACAAACTAAACAACCTCAGTAAGTATACAGAAGGCTTAGTGCAGACCAATGCTGTGTCTGAGATGGTCATGTTAGTCTTTGTGAGCCTCTATTGGCCCTGGTTAGCTGATTCTGTGGCCCATTTTCTTGCAATGTTCTTGAGCCCTCTGCCTACTTCAATTCTACTTTTTCATCTTATGAAAGATTCTGTGATCCCCGGATACTATTTGGTTGTGGATTTCTGCATCTGTTCCAGTTATTTGCTGGATAAAGCTCTCTAATGGCAGTGTGCTAGGGAAATGTCTATGAGTACAGTAGAATATTATTAGAAATCATTTCATTGTTTCATCTTTTGTCAGTATCACTTTCTTCTTTCAGAGGACTATTTTCTACCTAGCATCTGGTTGCTGGGCCAGCAGGCATTGTTGGCATAGGTTCTCTCTAGAGGTATGGGCCTTAAGTTGTATCAGTCATTGGTTGGCTAGTCCAACAAAATCTGTGCTACTATTCCCATTGCATGTCTTGCAGGAAGGATAAATTTAGGTTAAAGTTTTTGTGACTATGTTGGTAGGTCACATTCTCTCTACTGGAGGGTTTGAGTTATTACAGAAGATGGCCAATTCAGGCTCTGTATTCTCTGTTACTAGCAATCTTCACTAGGGTCACTCTGTAGATTCCAGGGAGTTTTCATTGCTCTAGGTTTCTACCTCACACCTGAGAAGTCTCTCAGTTTCAATCTTCTCTCCCAGGACTTTCTCCCTTTGTCCATCTTTGCCTATTTGGTCCCTCTTGTTCCCATCCCCACATGCCTCCAGGCAGCCTACATAATCAATTTATGTTTCCTATCCAGGGCGATCCATGTATCCCCTTTGACTCTTCCTTATCACTCAGCTTCTCTGAGATTTTTGCCTACATTTTATTGGGTTCTCGGCTTTTGCATACAATTCTACCAAGTTTAATAGCACAGTTGTTTTATAAATTTACTTTTTAGGGGTTGAGTCTGTCTTCTTACTATTTGTCTGTATTATTAAAAGATGGAAAACATGTGGGCATATTCTGACCTTTGAACACAGTTGTTTTGTGAATTGTGGTCTCTGCATAGCTGTGGGTATGACCAATGCCTTGCAATAACAGTAGACAGCAACAGATTAAGCCCCAGTTTGAAGTAATTTGTACAGGAATTGAAAGCAACCGTACAACTAGATTCCACTGAGAAATTTTATTCTGATTAGAGAAGTGATATGTATAGATGAGGCAGTGCAAACAGAATATATTACAATCATATCATATCTAGTCATTTATCATCATTTCCCAAGCTCAAATAACTGGGTATGGTACAATTAGAAGTTTTCAGAACAATAGGATCTAGTCCCACAACTGCACAAATGAACAGAAAGGCCAATTCAGTCAGTTCCTGTAACTAGACATTTTTAGATCTTATCAGTACTAAACTGTAGGATCTATTCCCACAACTACACAAATCAACAGAAAGACCAATGCAGTCAGTTCTTGTAATTAGACTTTTTTAGATATTATCAGGATTGAAGTGTACTTTCTTATGATATCTTATTTTTCATTTGTTTGTTATTGCGCCTGCTATTGTTGTTGTTTTTGTTGTTGTTGTTGCTGCTGCTGCTGCTTCTGCTGTGGTGGGGGCTGCTGCTGTTTTTATTGTTGTTTGAATAAGAATCTCACTGCATAGTCATTCTTGACTTGGAACTCCTTAGATAGAGAGCAAGTTGTGATCTTACTGATCACTGGGATTTATGACGTACACCACTAAGCCTAGTTTTCCCATCTTCTTTACCATTTTCTCTTTCTCTTTCTTTCCTCTCTTTCTTCTTTCTTCCTTCTTACTTATTCCCTTTGTAACTTTATCTAAGAAAAGAAGGCTCATTCTATACAGAACAACACTTAGGTTTGTATGTTTTTCACCTTATAAAATATTGGCCCTGTTGCAAATGATGTCTATGTCCAATATCACTTCCAATTTCTAATTTAGTTGAGTTCATACTTTGGTGTATGTTGGAGTGATTTTTTACCTCTATGAAGATTTACATTTTTATTGGCTTTTGCATCTTTCCCTTTCACTATAATGTCAAACCCATGTCATACTTGACAACATCCTGTACTAAACATTCATTTAGCTCCTTATGTTCAAACTTCGATTGATAAGAAGTTCATCCTGATTAAAACAAGATTAAATGCTTTTTAAGTTTTATTTCTATTGGAGGTTAGTTAATTTTATCTATTTCTAAAAAATACTAAGGAATTTCCATGCAGCATACATGTATATCTTCACAACTTAGTTTCCAGCTTTTTACTTCTTCCCCCAATATGGTCACGATAATCCTAAGTTTTCATGAGAAAAAAAGATTTCAATTGTATATCTTATGCAACAGATGATAAAAACATAAGTTTCCATGAGTTAAATAGATAATATAAAACTATAATGCAGTGATTAGTGCTAAAGTTAATACCACTGGTTAATAGAATGGTACTGTCAAATGTATCTTAGTTTGTGATTATTTAAAAATGTCATAAAACTGACTAAGGAACTACATAACAAACCTAGAAAATCTTGGCAACATTTTCTGTGGACATACATGTTTCTTATGTTGTATTTTCTGTTCCATGTTTTTGAGTTTAACATGTTTCCACTTCTTTAATGCTCTGAATCCAAAATATAAAAGTGAAGAGCTTCAAGTCAGATATCCAGTATGCTTCCAGCTGTGCTCACAAAGCACTGGCATCAACTTAATAAAGAATTGTCCTGAGAACCTGTCTTTACAACAGCTAATAGTGAACTGAATCTCAGAGGACTTTGCAAGTTCCAGCTCCAACTAACAAATGGTGTCAAGTTCATGAGCAAAGTCAAGGTCAGAGACAAAGTTGGGACCTTTTAAAGATAATTAGATTTATAGTTTTCAGTGAGGGCCAAGGATAGCCCTTAATCCATATTTCTATTTGAGGACATTAGCTGTGGCATCTCACAGATACACTAGACTTGGCAACAGTTGTGCTCTTCTCTTTCCTGTGGATTCCTCTCACTTCTGTAACATTTAATAAGTATGATCTTATATTACATTCTCCTGACCAGTACATATTAGCCTTAAACACAGAACTCTGTCTCAGAGTTGACTGCAGTTAGCATTGGCAGAAGGAGTTCTTCTCTCTGCTTACTTTAAACCTAATTGCAGACATAATTGCATGCCAAAACTTTTGAGTAATTGAAGACATTTCTGACCTCAGTTATACAGCATAATTATTGACATATGTGAGCCATTTTATACAAATTCATTACATGATAGGTATAGAACTGATCTAGGAGTTTTAAAGCACGGTCATACATGCTCATTTTGTTGATACTTTTATGTAAAACATTAAAAAAAGAATTCCTTTAATTACCTCACTCAAATTACCTGGTGCCTTTTCAAGTATTTAATGACATACATTGTCTCCTGTCAGGAAGCACTTCTTGGCATCTGCAATAGTGTCTGGATTTGGTGTCTGTATATGGGATGGATCCTCAGGTGGAGCAGCCTCTGATGGCCTTCCCTTCAGTCTCTGCTCCACACTTTGTCTCCATATTTCCTCCCTTGAGTATTTTGTTCCCCCTTCTAAGAAGGCCTGAAACATCCACACTTTGGTCTTCCTTCTTCTTGAACTTCATGTGATATACATGTCTACTGAGAGGCTCTGCCAAAGCCTGACAAATACAGAGGCAGATGTTTGCAGTCAACCATTGGACTGAGCATAGGGTCCCCAATAGAGGAGTTAGATAAAGGACTGAAGGATCTGAAGGGGTTTGCAACCCATAGGAAGAACAACAATATCAACAAACAAGACCTCCTCTTCCAGAGCTCCCAGAAACTAAACTACCAACCAAAGAGTATGCATGGAGAGACCCACGGCTCCAGCCACACATGCAGCAGAGCATGGCCTTGTTGGACATCAATGGGAGGAGAGGCCCTTGGTCCTGGGAAGGCTCAATGCCCCAGTGTAGGGGAATGCCAGGGTGGGGAGGCATGAGTGGGTGGGTGGTGAGCACCCTCATAGAAGCAGGGGGAGGGAGAAAGGGATAGGGGGTTTTTGGAGGGAAAACTCAGAAAGAGCGTAACATGCAATGTAAATAAATAAAATATCCAATAAAAATATTTAAAAAGTAAATACACTGTCATCACAAAGTTGTTAAAAATTGAGTTACTCAGTGATTGTGGTTGTCCCACACAATTTAATGTCCCCCCCAAGAAACAGAGTTGAGTTGCCATACTAATTCTGTTTACTGGTTATTTATAAGTTAAGAGTAATATTTATGGTCATTATCTGAAAAAAATTGTTAACGTTTTGACTGGTAATTTTATCTATCCAGAGAGTATTCTGCTTTAGTATAGGAAATATTGATCATGTTCACCTGGTTACAAATTTCCTGTATTTTTTTGTTGAATGGAATTCATACTGTAAGACAGTAACTTTCTTTCTTTTTTACTTGTGTGAGCACTTTTATTATTGGATATTTTATTTATCTACAATACAGATGTCATTCCCTTTCCCTCTTTCCCATCCCTAGAACCCCTATCCCATCCCTCTTTTTTTGTTTATGCTTTTATACCATTTTAATTACATGTATGTATTAAGGTCAGTTTTTGGTTGAGGGTCGAGCAATACAATAGATGCAAATAGTCAAGGAACAAACAAGGCAATAAACACAAATATTTAAAGAAAAAGCAAGACATTAAACTCAATTATGTGAACACTTGCATGATCACTGTTTCTAGGGGCTTATCAGGATGACCAAAATATCTGAGCCTACTTCCCTGTCCTGGCACAAGGTCATTGTCATGTTTGAAGCTTATTTCCTTGTTCTAGCCTAAAATTTAGAATCCTGTCTGAAGTTACTTCTTTGTTCTAGCCTAATATTTAGATTCCTACCTGAAATTATTTCTTTGTTCTAGCCTAATGTCCAATTCCTGCCTGAGGCCTACTTCCTTGTCCTTGGCCAATGTCATATTCCTGCTAAGCAGCCCATTTCCCTGTCCTCGGCCCATGTCAGATTCTTGCCAAGCAGCCCCAAAGACTCTCCACCTCTCCCCCCCTTTTTTTATTTCATTAACAAGACTGAGCCTGTCTTAAGTTGTTCTGACAAGAATGCCTTCCTTACCTGTCGTAGAGTATGCATTATCAACAGCAATGCACTTTTGTCTTAGGTTGGCAATTACCCATGGCCTGAGGTCAGTATTTCTATTTTGGTTAAGCCTTAAAAATGGCATTATACAGCTTGATCATGCTAGCCTTTTTTGCCCTGGGAATAATTTTATTCCTGCCCATTGTGTTACAACTTTTCTTTAATAACATCAACATGTTGGCAGCCAAAGTACATGATTTGAACCTGAAAATATGTGGGAAAAAAGCTGCTGCAGAGGGGAGATGTCCTGGGGGGTTTCCATGCTGGCGGGTCCCACATACATGAGAAGGTCTAAGGTTCCAGAGGCTGGGGGCTTCAGCGGTGACATACTTCTGGGGAAGCATGCTTAATTTGCTCCACCTTCTGGCCTTCATTAGTATGTAAATCCTTAGGGCCTGAGGCCTATGGTCACGCCCTCTACCTGTGCATTTTGGGAGGGGCTGTAAAGGCCTATGTGACTGAACAATGTAGGTCTATGGAGACAAGACTGCATGTCAGGACTCCGGGTTCTGGGACGTGACCAAATGCCTGCTGTTTCTCACTTAGAGTCTCAGGCTTCCAGGCCAGTGCCCAGCCATAATCCAGGATACCCTTACGCAGTCCCACAAAAATGGACCCCCAGACAGAGTTATTAAATTAACAGGCTGGCAAGCCAAGGGTTGGTAAGACAGTAACTTTCTTGCTCGGGCAAGGAAGCTGATTGTTAAATACTCAGAGGCTGTAGTGTGACTTGCATTTGAACTGAACTCAGTGCTGGGAAGACAGAACCACTCTCATCTTGCTTGATGTCTCTTCCTTATTTGCTGCCAGTTAGTTTTCTGATAACATTTTATGTTCTCTACCTATAGGAATCCTTCATAAATATCTAAACATTTCTTCAATGCTTCTAGTTAACTTATAAAGTTGAATGAGTTTGTCTCTACCTTTATTTCTATTTGTTGCAATGCTCCATCATCTGTGTGGAGGTCAGAGAACAAGTAGCAGATATTAGTTTTCTCATTCTAAAATGTGGGCCTAGGATTGAAGACTCATTCATTACGAGGACTCATTTCATTCCTTTGGAAGAACAATGAGAAAGTAGATGCTTTGAACAAGAAAGAAGAGGCATTCCCAGGGATATAAGAGAGGTATAACAAAGCATCTTCTGGACAAGTAAGTATCCCCAAGCTCTCTTAAGGGCTTGACTTCTTGCTTAGGAAAGCTTCTATGGGTTTTTGCATCTGTTCATTGCAATTTCTAATGTCATGTAGACAGTCCTGACCTTAGCTTTTACCCTGAAAAGATCAAAAAAATAGCTGGAATATCTGCTGAGTAGGTAAAAAAGGTTGAATCTGCTGCAGCCAGAGCAAGAGGAGGTATGCTGAGATGTCACCTACTTGTCAAAGGTGCTGAGTTTTTATCTGAGATAAAAGCCTTCATCACAGAGCAGTTTGTGTCACATTCTTCCTTTACTGTTTGTTGTGATATGGTGTACTTTCACGGAATTTATATCTCTTCATTCCTACAAAGAGACTAGTCCCCAAAGTCTCACTTTTCATCCCCATAACAATGTACAGTGAACAATCTGAGCATTGTGGGGAAGACAAAGGCTGCTATGCTTACTGCTGAGAGATATATTTCTTTCCTAGTAACCATTATATTTCTGCTTCAAAAATAGAATTCGATCAATCAAAAAATTACTGAAAAGTACTTTCTGTAACTTCAGAAAGTCTATCAAGAGAGTATATAAAAACGTGTTAAAATTTCTTAATTTTTAACAAATTTCATAAAAAATGACAAATGATATAAAAACCTCCAAGATGATCAGGGCCATTTTAAAGGTTTACTTGTTAAAATGCTCATTGAAGACATATCCATATATCCTTATTATCTTATTGTCATGTTTATAAGGATACTTCTGCTAGTAACAAGTATTTTGTCAGCATAAAGACAAAATTACAGAAATAATGAAAATTTCCTCATTATCTTATCAGACCACAATGGATTAAAGCTGGACTTCAACAATGTCAGATATACCAGATATCTGAGTCAGGGAAGATGCAAAGAAAGAAATTAAAGACTTTCTAGAATCCAATGAAAGTGAAAGCACAAGATACTCAAATTTATGGTTGCCCAGATATGGAAGTAATGCTAAGAAAAAAGTACATAGTACTAAATTCTCATACCAGCAGTTTAAAGTACACCTGAAAGCTCTAGAAAATAAAATAAAGAAGTGAGCTCTCCAAGACAAGTAGAAGGCAGGAAATGTTCAACACCAGGGCTGAAATCTGTCAGTTAGAAACAAAGAAAATGATACAAAGGATCAACAAACCAAGAGCTAGTGACAATAAAATTAATAGGATAGATAACGCTAAGTAACCAAAAGAGAAGATACAGTACAAAAATGAACAATATCAGAAATGAAAAGGGAGATATAACAACAGACAATAAGGAAAGTCATAGGATCATTATTTCTTATTTCAAAAACCTGTACACCACAAAATTAGAAAATCTCAATAAATGGATGATTTTCTATAGAGATAAAACTTATTAAAGTTAAATCAAGATTAGGTAATAGATTTAAGCAGCCCTATCTCTCCTAAATGAAAAGAAACAGTTATTAGAGGGCTTCTGGATCCCGACCCTCACACCAAAAAAAAAAAAAAAAAAAAAAAAGGCCAGGCCAAGGTGGTTTAATGCCGATTTTTACCAGATTGGAGGAGTTAGAAGTCTGAAGGAGCTGAAGGGGTTTGCAGCCCAATGGGGAGAGCAACAATACTAACCAACCAGAGCTCCCAGGGTCTAAAACACCAGTCTGGGTGCACATAAGGGGGGCCCATGGCTCCAGCTCTATATGTAGGTGAAGATGGCCTTGTCAGGCACAGGTGGCAGAGGAGGTCCTTGGTCCTGTGAAGGCTGGATGCTCTACTGTGGGGAAATTCAAGGAAAGGGAGGTGAGAATGAATAACAAAATTGTGGTATATTTATCTACACAATGGGATACTATTAAGCTATTCAAAAGAAACACATAATGAATTTTGAAGGCAAAAGGATAGAACATGAGAATATCATCCCAAGTGAGGTTACCTAGTTTAAAAAAAGACATGCACGATATGCATTTACTTTTTAGTAGATATTTGCCATAAGACACAGGATTCCCTAGTTATAGTCCACAGACCCAAGTAGGCTGGACAGGAAGAAGGGCAGAAGCCAGGATGGTTGACTCTAAAGTGGAAGTGGGAATGGAATTGTCATGCAAGCCAGATGGAGGCAGGGTACTAGGTGGGAGAGAAGATTGGGAGGGGAGTATGGAGTTCAGGATCTGGCATAGGGAGGGGCAGGGTAGATGGCCTTATGGCCATGAGAATGAATGGAAATCTATAACTGACATGTAGGGTGGGGTGCATCTCCAGAAAGAGGCTAGACCTGGGACGTGGGTGGTGCCCAAGAATCATTGGGACATCCTTAGCTGTAACTCATAGCTCTGGGGAAATGGAGCCTGGGGAGACTGACTCAAAAGCAAAAATCCCAGTGGAGCAATAGGGAAACCCATTTATTCACTAAATTTTGGCTCCAAATTTATTCTGTTTACAAGAAGTATAGGAATTGTGAGTGGAGCAGATACTGAGGGAATGGCCAAGGAATAACTGGCCAAAAATGAGACCCATTCCAAGGACAAGCACCAGTCCTGACACTATTAATAATACCCTGCTATACTTGCAGACAGGAGCATGTTGTCCTTTGAGATGCTCTACCCAGGAACTGACTCAGATAATGATACTTATAGCCCAACAGTGGATGGAGCTGGAAGACTCGTATGGAAGAATAGGAGGAAGGATTGAAGCCTCTAAGGGGATAGGAACTCTACAGGAAGACCAACAGGGTCAACTATTCTGGACCCTTCAGACTCTCAGAGACTAACTCACCAACTACAGAACATGGGCTGGACTTAGGCTTCGCCACACATATGTAGCAGATGTGTACCTTGGCCTTCACGTGGGTCCCAACCAAATGGAGTGGAGACAATTCGAAAAGTGTGTGGGATATGACTAAGCTGCCTTGTCTGGCCTCAGTGGGTAAGGAAGTACTTAGCCTCACAGAGACTTGAAGTGCAAATATGGGGAGATACCCACAAGTCTCCACAACCTGCTTGGCAAAGAATGGGAGGTATTGTGGGAGGGGAGCAATGAGCAGTTAACATAAGTGGACTAAGTAATAAATAAAATTCATATTATCCTCAAAAAAGTAAGAAAAAGGAAAATTTTTTAACTTTACCATGTGTTTCTCCATATTTATGTATCTCTTCACCTACTTTTCTCTTTAATTTACTGATTTTTCTGTATTTTCTACTCATTTTTTGTTTGTTTTATAAATCTGAAAATTTATTAGGACCATAGAAGGAAGATCATAAAATTATTATATTAAAAATAAAATTAAGTATTTCAAACATGATGATTTCAATATATACTCCTTTCCATCTCTTTTATATCCAACTCCTTCTGTGTAGTTCCTCTGTAACAAAGTTCATGATCTTTTATTATTTTCTGTCTTAAGACAGAAAAATAAGCCGGGTGGTGGTGGCGCATACCTTTAATCCCAGCACTTGGGAGGCAGAGGCAGGTGGATTTCTGAGTTCGAGAGTTCGAGGCTAGCCTGGTCTACAGAGTGAGTTCCAGGACAGCCAGGGCTACACAGAGAAACCCTGTCTCGAAAAACAAAAAAAAAAAAAAAAAGATAGAAAAATAAATTATAGTAAACATATGATTACAGGAAGAGCAATAAAACACATTTGCCAACTTCTAAAAAGATGACAGGCTTCAAAAGCCATTGAGGAAAAATACAAAAGTTTGAGAGTTCATGATCCACCAGCCTCAGTGCATGACCACTCAGGACGGGAAATGCATGAAGTTTGACTTCACTTATGCCATGCTATTGGTGGGCATGTGCAGGGAAGCACAGTCTGAGAAGTGTGAAAACTGGGTCAGGTTCTGGGATTCTTAGGCTTGTCACTAGGCCATGGTGAGGAGCTTCTCTGACTCTTGAACAACCAGGTACTGTAGAAGATACAAGAATGGAGTTGGGGCCTGTGGCTGGGGACAGAGTCTTGCCTGGGGTCTGGGGAAAGGGGACCTCTGGCATGTCTCCATGATGATTGTCCTTGTCTGGGAGAGCAGATAGACCTTCTAAGGGAGAAATAAGCTATGGGTATGTAGTTGATTGTTTTCTCCATGGCTCCCCAAGGTGGATCTTGATGAAAGAAACAGTCTATGGTTCTAAATTGTTTAGTTGTTCATGGTAGAAAATGGATTCATACCTACTTCCTGAGATTAACACTACAGGGTGGAATGTAAGGGAAAGGAGGCTTATTGGTTAACACCTCTGGGCCTCTTGGTATGTTATTAGCATTGATAATTCTATTCTGGGCCAACCTGATATTTCCTTATGTAGGGAGTGTGTCACTTGTTCCAGGCCAGGAATACGCCAGGGAGTGGGGAGTCTCCAAAGTCTCAGGTGTATGCCCCCTGAGTCTCAGGGTGTCAATCTGCTCTACCTACCAAGTTTTCTGCCATGATTTTGCCATCCCACCTCAGTCTATGGAGATATATGTAGGCACTGTTAAATGCATATAATATTTTTGTCTATAGTCAGTTCCATCTCAAATATATATATATGGTTTCTTTTTTTTGTGTGTGTGTGTGTGTATTGACATCTGTGAACAATGTAATTTTAATGTCTGGGTCACAGGAGGGCTCAAGTCCCTTGGAAATGGAATTACAGATAGTTTGAAGTTACCATTGGGTTCTGGGAACTGAATCCTGGGTCCTCCTGATGAACCAAAGTTGATAATAAACAGTGCCCCATCTCTCTAGCTCTGGAATTTTAAAATGAGTATACTATGTGTTTTCTACTTAGTCTCTCATGAGTCTAAAATCTACAGAATTGAAATCCCAGTACCAGTTGTTCATGGTCAGAAAGGTTCAGAGGACACTGGGAAATGAGTTCCCTTAGTATGACAAAGACAGCAGAAGGGTCACATATATGTCTATGTCCATGTCCCTGTCCCTGTCCCTGTCCATGTCCCTGTCCATGTCCATGTCTATGTCCATGTCTAAGTCTATATCTATATCTGTAGAATATTTTATATCACCCCTATAATATAAAATTAAGGGCATCCATCTGTGCCTCTTCATTATTGAGGGAGCTAACCAATAGATTCTCTTACATAGTACCATGGTAAAGGCTGGTAGATGGGTAGATTCATTGATGGCTCAGTAGATAGGGATCATTTGTCATCCTTACTGTATTTTCCATTTATCACTGAGCTACTGTAGGTGGTAAGCAGTAGCCCACATTTCTATGGGTCAATGTCTCAGGAACATTCTCCCTCTTCTTACATTAGAACCATTGGGATTTAAGGATTTAAGGTCCGACATTGTAGTCACTACATGTTAATATTTGAGTCCATTGTGTATTGTTCCCTTCTTGCCATTTAGTGCTCATATGTTCCAACCAAAAAGAAAAAAAGAACCTTGCAGTTGTTGCGTAGGAGTACCCTATCTTCTTTATCAATGTCTTAATAGTCTGTATTTTGGAATAAGTCAAGAATTCAAAGTCTACAGATTTTGATCCAGTGACATGGCTGCAAGCAGTAAAGCTGACTTGTCTAATGAAACAGTAATTTAATTGGGACTCAATTACTGACTTTACAGAGGACAGGGGTCTGGTTTCAATATGAGACACATTCTTGATCCATGATTAATGTAGGAAGGCCCACCTTGTGTGGCAACACCCTTGGGTGGTTGGACCTGTGTTTTATAAGAATTAACTGTGAGCATGCGTAGAGGAGCAAGCATTCCACCATAGTCCCTGATTCCGTTTCTGACTTCAGGTTCCTGTCTTGAGTTCTCTCAATGACTTTCTTTCACGATGAAATGCAATATGTATATATATCTAACATGCCTGTGCCATATTGCCAAAGTCCTTGTGTTCTATCCTAGCAACAGAAAGACAAAGGGAGGGGGAAAAAGAGAGATAATGGGGATCCTGTAAGTGATTTCCATATGTGAACACAACATTATGAAAATTGTTAATTCATTAACACACTTGAGAAAATTGTAGAGTGTTTAAATTGTTGAGTAAGAGTATGCAGAATTATCAGTGCTGAGGGAGACTGGATATCAGCAGAAGGTGTGAGACAGAAATGGGAATATTTGAGATGCCAGGTCAGGTTGAGTACAGGTGATAGAAGACCAAATAGAGGTTACTGTTGTGCTTCCCAGAACAACTGAAGTCAAGAGGTATGCTCTGAGGGAAAATGTAAATTATGGGCAAAAAATATAGGGAAGTTCTCAAAAAATCAGACTTTCATTGATGAGTTTGTTAGAATTCAAGGTCTTCCTATGTTCTCCCATAGCACCGGAAAACAAGTATAAAATGACATGTAGGACTATGTCATTTCTACATGTTCTTAAATTTCATTTTTACTGTAGTGCTTGACAGATTAAAAGGTTAAAGTCATTCATGTTGCATATATTTTATTTATACTGGTTGCCTAGATTATTCAAAAGGTTGATGTTTGAGATGTTCTTGTTGCCAAGCCTAGAAGAAAACAGTTTTTTTGTTTTAAACCTTGGATCAAATATATATATATATATATATATATATATATATATATATATATATATATATATATATATATTTATCTTTTTTATTTCCAGCAAGATAGGCCACTGTTGGAGTCTTTGTTGAGGAGATTTTTTTTTGGGGGGGGAAGGTTGAAGGGAAGATTGTTGATGGTCAATTTCTGGTAGTGGTTCCTGCTGTGAAAACATTTCTATCAGTAGAGGCAACTGAAATGCTAAATTGAGACATATCTCTGGGCTCTGAGTTTGTCCTTTCACTTTTGTGTATGTTAAGAGCAGGTAATCTGAGATAAACAAAGACTGTATTCTCATTTTATGTCTCTGGACTTAACACCTAATTGTTTCTTACCATTTCCAAGAAAGACTGAGGAAAAAAAAAGAAATATTTGATGGAAGTAAAATGTTTTTCTTCTTTTATGCAAGTAGATTATTCAAATTGAATCTCTTAGAAATAAAATGTAGGATTATGTGGAACATTAAATGACAAATTGCCTTAGGCCACAATTTTTTTTTTTAATAATTTATTTTTTCTCAAATTGTAATTCATTCACACAAGGGTTATAAACACAGAAAGGCAGGATGTGGGGAAGGGAATGACACTGGAGTGTGGGTGATCAGGAGGAATACAGATATCATTAGAACCGGGTATCGGCTGGGTGAAGATTCAGGGGACAGGTCACTATGACTCTGCCTATGATTCACTTGTCCTTATCTAAGTTGGTATTATCTGCCAAAGCTACCTATTTACAAGGTCTATGACTACTCAGGCTTGTACATTTCCACAAAAGCTGCCTGTTTACATTAGCTTATAGCCATCTGTTTCAATGTTTTTCCACTGAGACCCAAGACATGGTGTTAGTATACATGTATGACAGGCCTATTGCTGATTTTAGGCCTATGGCTGATTTGGGCCTTCAGTGTGTAAGCAGGGCTCCCCCTGACATCTCCTCCCTTCTCTAAGTATAGACGGGCTGTGGCAATTCTAGTCTTGCGAAGGCGGGGATAGAGGCCTGACCTCCAGTATTTGAAGAGGACCTTGTAATGGCTCCAGTCCCCCTGTCATTGTCCAGTGAGGCATGAGGGCCATACCTGTCCTGATGTCTTTTTCCTGGAGAGGTGATACTTTTGACATCAGCCCCTATGCAGTCAGTAGGCCACAAATATTAAAAAGGGAAAAGTAATCTCCAATTTCTATCCATCCTACTATAAATAAGCTGGTCAGCTAGCTCAAGATCTACTGGAAGTGGGAGAATGAAAGGAATTAGTGAGTTCCTTCTATCCCAAATGAACCTACCTATTTTAAATTAAGAAAGAAAATTATTATTCTGTCTTACTGTAGCAGCCCCCCATGCAATGCTTATTGTAGTGAAATAATGCACATTTTTTTTTAGTAATCTTTTTAATCTTTTGAAACAGAGTCTCAAGTTGCTCAGACTAGGCTCAATCTTAATGTTTAATAGAGAATGACATTGAACTCTTGATGTTCCTATTTAGGAATGAAATTATAGGAATTAGCAGTCATACCTGGTTTACTCTCCATATTTCAATGTTTGTTTTAATATCTTTTCACCCTTTCTATCAGTAAACATTTTGTGTCTCTTTACATGCTCTCAGGGATTGAATCCAAGAATATAATATTTGGGCAAAATTACATACACTACTTGCTTGGTCTTTTAATACTGAATATGGGAACTGTGTACAATGCATCCTGATACAGTTCTTCCTGTAGGGAAAGCGACATTCCTTACTTGACCCGCTGCCTCTGAAGAAGTATGAGAGGTGTTTATCTCTTTTGTCTCTACTTCATCCTGTGTAGAACCTGGCTGGTTGGATCTACTATGTGTTTTGATTATCAAGATATTTTCACAGTTGTTCTCCTTTTATCAGCAGTCATATTCCATGCAACCTGACAGCATAGCAGAATCTCTGTAGGAATTACACTCTTATCCTGGCTGCATTGTTCCTTCTTTTACACAGTTTCAAGTATATTTTAGTAGCAACATTTTCATGATGCATAAAGAAGACACAATGTATCTTTCCTTTGTCCTCTAAATTCAATAGGTAGTTATTCTTCAGTTACTTCCCTTCATTCTGCTTTGGTCTCAGCAGTCCTGTCCTCTATGCCCCAATAACAGTCACAAACATACATATCCAAATTCTCATCCCTTCATCTGTGCTGAGTTGAGCTCAGGAACAACAGAGCTGGTGAGAGCAGAACAACATAAGTCTTGGATGAGCTTCTGGAATCTCCCTGCAGTGTATTCTGGAGGGCACAAGAAATACCCCTCAATAAGTGGAACAAAGGCATGGTGGCCTAGCAGCTCCACTGATCTCACATCTGACTTAGAAGTATGCCCTAAACAACTTGCTCCTCTTTTGGATATTGGCTCAACATTACAGAGTATGGTGGAGGTACACAGTGTGCCATTTCTAGTAGGTAAAGGCCCCTCTAACTATATAATTGAATCATGTTACTTGTATAATATTGCTGAAGGAATGCTTTCCAAACAATCCATACAAAAGATAGAATTTAAATTCTATCACTATGTGAGTTTCTGTCATGTTTTATAACCTTGAAAGTATTTTAACTGCATTGTGATCATGTAATTGGAGATAAAACTGTATGTATATTTGTGTCCCAAAAGTGATCCTCTAGGCTTAACGTATTTAGTGCCTAACTTGCTGTTTCAAAAGATAAATATTTTAAATGATTTAAAAAAATATGCTGTTAGCCATCAACATGATATGTATATCATTCTGTATGTGATATAAGCTAATTTTCCTTTACAAAAGTTAATTTCTGTTCAATTAATAATGTTTTAGAACACCCCATAAGCAATCAATGAAACAAGGCTCATTTTTAGTCTACCCAGAAAAATTAAACTTGGTTGAAATCTCTTAATTACTAAGACTCATCTTTACTCTCTCTTTATTTGTAATTAACATATTATGTGAGAGTAAACTTTTGACAATTTTTACTAAAGTGATTTCTACAGTTTAGCTTCTGCTGACATCCTCTGTGGTATAGGTTGACATATTTTTGTAATGATATATCTTTTATTATTTGCATTTGTGATAGGGTGGTATGGCAACCCTCTTGATCCTTTGACAACCTATCTTCCTGCTAGAGGTGAGCTCTGTAAGTTTCCTCTCCCTACTATAGGGCATTTCATCTAAGGTCCCTCCCTTTGAGTTCTGAGAGTCTCTCACCTTCCTGGTCTCTGGTGAATTCTCGAGGGTCATCCCAAACTCTAACCTCCCTATGTGGCCTGTTTCATATTTTTTCTGCTAACCTTCAGGGCTTCAGTCCTTTACTCTCACCCAATACAAGATTGTTTTTTTTTTTTTTTTTTTTTTTTTTTTTTTTTTTTTTTTTTTTTTTTGGCTAATATCCACTTATTAGTGAGTATATACCATGTATGGCCTTTTGGTTCTGTGTTAGGACTCTAAGCCACCGAGTTTCTTGTTTCTTGCCATGCCAGGTAGTGCAGGTAGTGTCAGTCATTAAGTAAGGCCAGTCATTGGTCACCCACATCTACAATGTGAACTACCACTGACCCAGAGCATCTTAAAGGTAGAACAGTTTGAAGACGGAAGGTGTTCTGCCTTGGTTTGTTGTGTCAGTCCTACTACTTGGAGACTAGCCTGGTTACATAGGATGTTCAGTTAAGACTATATATCCTCCCTTGTATGGAGACCTCACCAGGGTAACCTTCAAAGATCTTAGGATGTTTCCATTGCACTGGGTTTCCACATTTCCTTCTAAACCTTCAGCCATTTCTGTAGTCTCTCCCATACTCTCTCCCTCTGCCCCTCCCTCCCTGAACCAATCCTTCCACTTCTCATCCCTAGTTGCTCCCTGTGCATTGAACCCTTCCTAACTCTCTTGTCTCTGCTTCCATGGTGCTTGAATAATGCTTATTCTCTTCCTTTGCTGTGCTAGGTATAAATCTGGTGTTTCATGTATCCTAGGCAGGAACACAACTGCATGCACATACCATGGTATTCTTATTGATATTCTGTTTCTCCACATGTGTTAACTTTTCATATAACATATTACTAGGAAATGTGAGAACTCTCTCACCAAGTGAGGGTCAGGAAAACAAAAGACAACAGTAGCATCAGCAACAACAACAACAACAACAACAACAACAACAAATATCAAGCCTTCTGAGCCCATCTCCCTTCAGTCTTTGCTGCACATGGTTCTTCATGGCAGTATCCACATTTTATTGTCATTTTAGTTCTTGGATACAATTCTCTAAAAAATTATGGTTTTCCAAGGTGAACTTAGTGTTATTTCCTATGTCTTCTCTTTTGAGATCTTGGCTTTGTGCTCCTATAAGTTCTCTGAACTATAAACACACACACACACACACACACACACACACACATACACACACACAGAGAGAGAGAGAGAGAGAGAGAGAGAGAGAGAGAGAGAGAGAGAGAGAGAGAGAAATTTAAGAGACAGACCAGGACAATACACTTTAGGGAAGGTGGCGCAGAATAAGTATATGAAGCCAGCAGAGTGTACAACTTCTGATGACACCTAATAGACTAACCTAACTAAGAAATAATTTGGACAGCAATGTACAAGGGGCTGTGCTATGAATTTTGGCATGAGAATTTCACTATGTAACTTAATGCTAGCTAGAACAATATTATCCACACTTGAAGCACTGCTGACACAACACATGACGTCACAGCATTAGGAATCATTTTTCATCACATCATTTCCCAAGCTCCAGCACCCTGTGGTGACACAATTTGGAGTCTACTGAACAGAAGGACATGTTCAACCTACAACACAAAGGAACAGGAAGAACCAAGGCAAACATTTTCTCTAAGCACTTCCAGTCCATATCAGGACTAAAGTGTTCCTCTGTCTGTCTTTGTGTTGTTTTGTTTGAGTCAGGGTTTGCTAGACCTGGCTGACCTGCCATAACTTATATGTAGTATAAGCACCTATGAAAAACCTTGTCATTTTATTCTTCCATCTCATTTTCATTCTGGTTCCCTGCCTCCTTAAATGTTTCTCTCTCTCCCTCCTTCTATCACCATCCTTTCTTCTGTAATTTTTGTTAAGAAAGGCCACTCCTCCCAACAAAAACAATCATAGAACTGAATGTTACACACTGTTCAGCTAAGTGACCCTGTTGTAAAATATATTCAAATTATTTACTTCTTTTTCCAATTCCATATTTTGTCAAGTTTACATTTTGATATTCTTGGAATTATATTTTTACCTGTTAAGATTTATATTTTTCTATGGTCTTATGCATCTTTCTGTTCGCTATATTTTCCTCCTCTATGCCACACTAGGCATCACCCTGTATCTAATTATTCTTTAAGCTTCTTTTATTAGGGCTTCAAATCAAAGAAACACACCCTGATTAAAACAAGATTAAATGATCTTTAAATTTTAATGCTACTGCAGACTACTTAATTTTATTAATTTAAAATTTTTCTCAAAGTATATATGGATATATGAGTTACTGAACTTCCAGATTTTTGCCTTTTCCCAATTTGAGAAAACTAATTCTATGTTTTCTTTGGAAACAGAATTTTTTTAGTCATATATTTTATCAACTGAAGGAAAAATGAGTTCTCTTTTAGTTAAGTATTGTGAAACATACACTACAGTGAAGAGATTAAGTATACAATTGAGCATGAACTAATGGAAAGACATTGGTACTGAATTAATATCTTTTGATTATTTAAAGGTATCATGTAATAGTAAGGGTTCAACTCGACAACAAATCCAGAAACTCCTGGGACATTATTCCATGAACCAACCTAATACTATTACCCTGAATCCAAACCGTAGCAACCAAGAGCTGTGATTTAGAAACTCAGTGTGTTCTCATCTGTGCACAGGCTGTTGGAGGAGCCACACAAATTAATGAATTGGCCTAAAAAACAGGAGAAACAGACTTTAGCTGAGCAAATGGAGAACTAGTGACAGCAGAGGCCATATCTCTGAGTTCACTCCATCTTCACTTAGCTCAGGGTCAGAAGTGAGGCCTCTGCTGTATGAAGATCTGCAATGGAATTCCTATTGAAGAGAAACTGCTCAATGAGTTATCAAAATTGATCAGAGGTGGAAGAGGAGAAAAAACAAAAAGTTCAGCAGAAAAGTTGAGGCCACAGTCACAGGCAAGACATTTTAGTAAAAAAGTATTTTTAAAAAAATTCATTGAAAATTATGTTCATGCATATGAATTTCTCAGAAGATTCTCTCTGCCTTTCTCTCTCCCTTCCCTCCCTCACACACACACACACACACACACACACACACACACACACACACACAC
>NW_021604792.1:7543270-7559009 GCF_004785775.1 Grammomys surdaster
CACACACACACACACACACACACACACACACACACACACACACACACACTCAGACAAACTCACATGCAAGCATAAGAAATGGAAGATTATTAGTAGAAAGAATGGAGGAAGATAGAGTCAGAGATGCATATGAGAAAATAAGGAGGTATATATGTGTATATATAGCACAAGAAAAGCTATTACTTTTATGATTAAAATCACTAACTTAAAAACATCAGGGAAACAATAAATTTATGTTATTTTCAGGATTACGTTTAGAAATGGCTATCACCACCTTAAGCAGAATAATTTAGCCCTGTACCAGTGTACAAGCAGGTGGGCTTATTATGTTTAAAGAAGGAGTGCATAAACTTATCAAAATATTATAATTGGCTGTATAGTATGGAAATTAGATTAGAGAAGAAAGTGGGTAGTTTGATCAAAGATAAAACTTTATTGTATAAATGTATGGATTTCTCAATTAAAAATAAGCTGCATAATAAAATAATGACAATAAATATTATAAATTAAAAGCAGAATAAAATGTTTATCCTTTGTAATGTTATGCTGACGACGTCCCATTTTTCATCTCCATCTTCCTCCATAAGACCTTTGCTTCTCAACTCCTTTTTAACCTAATTTCTCTGTGTCCAGATCAGAGGTGATATTATTCTTTTATGATCCATTGCCATCTCGACTCATTACTGACATTGTAAAGGTCAGGTAAGTGATTGGAGCTGAGTGACATTTGGTAGAAGATACCTTTGTGTTGCAAGACACGAAGTCAAGATCAAGGATGGCTTCCACCATGACCTTGGGTTCCAGGAGTGCACACTATGAGGCACCCAGTATTTGTCTTCCCTCTGCTGTGACTCTGTAATTTTGCCACTTGAAGTTCTCAGTGGAGTACTGATTAATACAGGGAGCTGCTTTTACTGTCTGATTTGGATTACCTGAGAAAATTATGAATAGGCAATGGCTAGGTTTAATAAAACAAATAAAAGGAGAGTAAGAACCAGCAGACTGTTTACCTAAAGAGGGGTCATTTCACACAGAATACCTTGTGTTTCAAAATTCAGAATGCAAATAAGGTTTAAAAGGTAATATTACCAATTTCAATGGAAGGCTAAATACAAGGACTATTCAGAATATGTGTGATATATGGGGGGAATTGAATTAATTCGGGAGAAAAATACCAACAACCTATTTTTAGAATGAAAATGTAGAATAACAAGAATGAGGATTTGTTAGAAAATCCTCTATATTAAAAATCAGTCAGAAGGTGTCAGAAAAGTGGGCTATCAAATAGTCCATGAACCATAAACACAATTCCTTTTCAGGGACTGTATAGAACATCTAAGCATATGTTTAATTGTCACATATAGTGAAACTGAGTAAAAATACTTCTTAAAAGGAAGAAGTCCCAAACTCATCGTTATGAAAATTGTTGGAGAAGGCAGGAATCAGAACTCAGAGCCTGACACACATGTGAATTCACACAACAGTCTAAATACCTCTGGAGTATTTTTGGCCACTTTTATTCTACCAATGTATTGTATCTTGGTAAGAGTGGGAAGGTTTTAGACTATGCAATCTTTATTAGCAAGACATCTGTTTCTTGAAGAAAACCTTTTCTTTTCTCTCGTTTTCTCTTTTTTTCTATTTTTTTATTCGATATTTTATTTACATTTCAGATGTTATCCCCTTACCCCACTTCCCCCTGATGCCCAGGAACCCCCTACCCCATCCCCCTCCTCCTGCTTCTATGAGGATGTGCCCCCATCTACCCCCCCATTCCCTCCTCCCTACCTTGGAATTCCCCCACACACGGCCTCCAGCCTTCATGGGACCAAGGATCTCCTCTCCTACCTATACCTGACAGGACCATCCTCCCTTACATATACAGCTGGAGCCATGGGTCCCTCCCTAAGTGCTCCCAGGCTGGTGGTTTAGACCCTGCGGGCTCTGGTTGGTTGGTATTGTTGCTCTCCTCATGGGGTCACAAACCCTTTCAGCTCCTTCAGTCTTCACTCTAACCCCTTGATCAGTTCAATGGTTTGCTGTGAGCATCTACCTCTGAATATCTCAAACTCTGGCAGACCTCTAAGGACACAGCTATATCAGGCTCCTGTCAGCATGCACTTCCTGACATCCACATCAGCGTCTACCTTTGATGACTGCACATGAGATGGATACCCAGGTGGGATGGTCTCCAGATAGCCCCTCCTTCAGTTTCTGTCCTACATTTTGTCTCCATATTTGCTCCCTTGAGTATGTTGTTACTCCTGCTAAGAAGAACTGAAGCACCACTCTTGGTCTTCCTTCTTCATGAGCTTTATGTGGTCTGTGAGTTGAATCTTGGGTATTTCATGCTTCTGGGCTAAAATCCAATAATCAGTGAGTGAATAGCATGTGTGTTCTTTTGTGATTGGGTTACCTCACTCAGGATGATATTTTCTAGTTCTATTCATTTACCTAAGATTTTTTCCAATTCATTGTTTTTAATAGCTGAGTAATATTCATTGTGTAAATGTACCACATTTTTTTGTATCCATTCATCTGTTGAAGGACATCTGGGTTCTTTCTAGCTTCTGGCTATTATAAATAAGGCTGCTATGAAGATGTCCTTGTTATATGTTAGAGCATCTTCTGGGTATATGCCCAGGAGTGGTATAGCTGTGTCCTCAGGTAATGATATGTCCAACTTTCTGAGGAAGTACCAGACTGATTTCCAGAGTGGTTGCACTATCTTGTAATCCTACCAACAATAGAGGAGTTTTCCTCTTTCTCCACATCCTCACCAGTATCTACTGTCACCTGAGTTTTTGATCTTAGCCGTTCTGACTGGTGTGAGGTGTAATCTCAGGGTTGCTTTGATTTGCATTTCCCTGATGACTAAGGATGTTGAACATTTCTTTAGTTGCTTCTCAGCCATTTGCATTTCCTCATTTGAGAATTCTTTGTTTAACTCTATACACTATTTTTTAATAGGGTTATCTGGTTGTATGGAATCTAATTTCTTGAGTTATTGTATACATGGGATATTAGTCTTCTATTCGATGTAGGATTGGGAAAGGTCTTCTCCCAGTCTGTTGGTTGCCATTTTGTCCTATTGACAGTGTCCTTTGCTTTACAGAAACTTTGCAATTTTATGAAGTCCCATCTGTCAATTCTTGTTCTTAGAGCATAAGCCATTGGAGTTCGGTTCAGCAACTTTCCCCCTGTGCCTAGTTATTCGAGGGTCTTCCCCACTTTCTCTTCTATTAGTTTCGGTGTATCTGGTTTTATGTGGAGGTCCTTTAGCTACTTGGACTTCAGCTTTGTACAAGGAGATAAGAATGGATCGATTTTTCATTCTTCTACATGTTGTCCTCCAGTTGAAACAGCATCATTTGTTCAAAATGCATGACAACTAGCCATGGGATCAACAACCCAGCTCAAGTCAAGGCATCTAAGGCATAAAGCTGTGCAGAAGAGGCAACCAGATCACAGAGGCTGAGTAACTCTGCTGAGAGAGAAGGATGGATATACAGAGCTCCAGTCAGAGGTTTGGAAAGAAATGTAAAATCTACAGCCCCTTCTTGCCAATGGTACATTGTCTTCTTGGAGTGGGTAATGGACAGAGGCTTTTGCCTAATCAAACATGACAGGATTCATAAGCTTGAGATTATTGGAAGGCATAAGGCCCAGATGACAGGCCATGATTGTTCACAGACTGTACTGCTGAATGGCCTTTTGGCTCTCAGAACATAGTACAATCAGGGTGAGAGCCTCTGAATTAGATATAGTCACTTAAAATGAGAGCCTAAAGTTAAAAAAGACACATTTTGTCTTTAAAGGTACTATGTAGGTTTTTTGCTTAATAATCATTAAGTATGTCTGTAATCATTTAAAAAGTAAATACACATCAATCTTAAATTTATATTTAGAAAAATGTGAATATAGGTCTATTTATCCACATAAGGTATGTTTATGATTTAAAGATACAAAGTTCAAGTACTTTTAAAAGTTGCTGTAATGATCTGTTAGGGATAAATGAAAGATACAAATAGCCAGATATTCTAACTCATGGTTATATTAGATACTAGTTTAGTTAATTACATTAGAGTGATTTAAGGATATTCCAATAGTAAATAGCCAAGATAATGGTTGACAATTCATATGTGTTACAGATAGGTAATTAGTATTCAATCCTCAGGGATTCATTTAATATGGATTCATTTATTATTAAAAGGTCTTTTTTGATCACGAGACAGCTCTATTCCTGACAGCACCTCTATTCCACTTCAAAGAAGATGCTGAGCATCGACAACCTCCATATTGAGTTGCATCAATTTTGGCAAGCTCGCCACTGAGCAAAGAAAATGCTCATGCTTCATATTCAGAAAAATTCCTGTCCTGAAAAGACAAGCAGATGCAGGGAAGTCAACTGTCAAGGTTTGCCAAGACAGGTTAAGTGAGTGTATCATAATTTCTGCTTCACATAAGTCTGTCAGATCTACTGGGCCATAACGACAGAGACAATTCTGGAAAATTCTTTAGGCAGGCAACTATGTCTAACTTTTTTGGTTGTTTGTTTTTAATTCATTTGTTAAAGTACTTTATTTATTTACATTCCAAATGTTGTCCCTTCCTGTTCCCCCCTCCTAGAATTCCTCATCCCATTCTTACTCTCCTTTGCCTCTTAGAGGATACTCCCCTCCACAGCCCCCACACCAATCCACCTTCACTTCAGCCCTCACTGCATGCTCCTTATCTGGGGGTCAAGTTCCTGTAGTAGTCCCCAGTATATGTGCCTGGGGATTATGGACCAGCCAGTGTTGATCTTTGGTTGGTGGCTTGGACTCTGGAAACCTTGAGGTGTCCAGGTTAGTTGATTCTGTTGTTCTTCATATGGAGTTGCCATCCCCTTCAGCTTCTTTAATCCTTTACCTAATTCTTCCATAGGGGTCCCTCATCTCAATATAATTGTTGACTGTAAGTAGCTGTATCTGTGTCTGTCATCTGCAGGCAGGTTGGCTAAGAGCATCACCCATTAAGTCCTGAGAGTCTTTCCCATCCCGGGTCTCTGGAACTTTCTCTAGGTTCTGCCTCACTTCACTACCCCACACAGATGTATATTTCTATTTATTCTCCTCATCCTCTGGACTTCTGTTCTGTTACCCCCCATTCTTTATCCTGCCCCCATTCCACATCCCTTTCCCCATTCAGATCTCTCCCTCCTTTGATTATTTTGTTCCCCCTTCTAAGTGAAAATGAAGCATCCTCAGTTGAGCCTTCCTTTTTTTTTTTACTTCACATGGTCTGGGAGTTGTGTGATGGATATTCTGTACTTTTTATTTAATATCGACTTATCCAGGAGTATATACTATGCATGTCTTTTGATTCTGTGTTACCTCGCTCCGATATTTTCTAGTTTCATCCATTTGCCTGGAAATTCATTATGTCCTCATGTTTTAGTAGCTGAAAGTGTTCTATTATGTAAATTAACTAAATTTTTTGTATCCATTCTTCCATTGAGGGACATCTTCTATTGGGAATTGTTCACAGCTTCTGGCTATTATTAATAAGGCTTCTATCAATAGAATGGAACATGTACCCTTCTGGTATGTTGAAGTGTATTTTGGGTATAAGGCAATGAATTGTATAGCTGGGTCTTCAGGGAGAAATATTTCCAATTTCCTGAGGAAACTCCAAATTGAATTCCAGAGTGATTGTACCAGTTTGTAATCCCACCAGTGAAGTAGTAGTGTTCCTCTTTCTCCACATCCTTGCCCAGTACGTGCTGTCACTTCTGTTTTTTATGTTAGCCATTCTGACTGGTTTAAGGTTGAATATCAGGGTAGATTTTTTTTTTTTTTGCTCTTTCTTGATGACTAAGAATGTTGAACATTTCATTAAGTGATTCTCATTCATTTAGTATTCCTCTGTTGAGAATTATCTTTTTTGGCATTTTAGAGCTTTTAAAAATAGAATAATTTGATGTTTTATAGACTAACTTCTTGAATTTTTTATATATTTTGAATATTATCTATTTGTGAGATACAGGATTAGTGAAGACTTTTTCCCCAATTGTTGGGACAGCAAGCCCCTCACAAAACATTCTACCAAAATTTTTCCTGCCTAGAAGAAATGTAGGCAGAGTGGATGAAGCAGTGACTGAGGAAATGCCAAACCAATAACCAGTCCAACTTAAACCCCATCCTATAGGCAAGCAACAGTTCCTAACATTATTAATGATACTCTGGTATGCTTGCAGACAGAAGCATGTTGTCCTTTGAAAGGCTGGACCCAACAACTGACTCTGACAAATACAGACATTCTCAGTCACACAGAGAATGGAGCTTGGGTTCTCTTAAAGAAGACAAGAAGAAAGTATTGTGGATCCTTCACCGGTAGGAACTCCACAGGAAGACTAATATATTCAACTGACCTGTACCACTGGGGATGTCAGTGTCTAATGCACCAACCAAAAAATATACAGGGGCTGTGCCTAGGCCTCCCACTGACATACGTAACAGATGTGCAGCTTGGTCTTTAATTGGGACACAGTTTTTTCAAAAGCTGTTGCGTATACATGGGATATATTTTTCTATTTGGGATCCTTTGTATGTCTTTAATGAAATAGGAAAGACTGAACTTTGCAAAGACTTGAACGTCCAGGGTAGAGTACATACAGGGAGGCCTTCACCCACCAGAGGGCAAGACGAGGTGGGGCATATAGAGAGGATTGTGGGAGGACATAACCAACAAGGGACAGTGACTGGGATATAAAGTGAATAAGTAAAAAAATAAATAAAACAAATTAAAAAGAAAAAAATATGCTTTCATGTCTCTATCTAGGACTCTTTCTCTAAGAGAAACTGGGAAGATAAAAATGTAAGGTAGTTTCAAATCCTAAGCAGTTCTCAAATTCCTGCTATTAACCAGCATGTGTTCTATATGTCTAGCAACAGTTATTTCTCTTCCATTTCATTGCATTGAAAATGTGTGTGTAATACTTTCTAAATATTAATTAAAACACTGCTTAAAAGTCAATCCTCAATTATCCAATGATTTCATAATACTAAATGTTTTATTTCAATCTTAGATTCATTGTTATTAATCTAAATCAATTACAATTAGTTTACATTTCTTAATTGCTGAAGACTTTAATTTGTCTTTCTTTACTTGCAAGTAATGCACTGATGGAAAGCAGAATTCTTCACCATGTGTTCTGAAGTATTTCCTACACTTTAGTGATTGCTCATGTTGTCTCTTATTGATTGTTTCAGATGATTTGCCCTTTTTTGAGAAACACATATGATAGGTTGATATGATTTCAATTAATTTTAAAGTTATTTTGATAAACAAAATATAAAATTTTGATATCATATTTCTCTAACTCTTTTCTTCCCAGGCCCTCCCTCTCATCTCTCTCCCATCCATCCTCTCACCTTATCTTTCTCCTCAGAAATTGAAGGGCTCCCATTGATATCAATCAATCATGGCATCTCAAGCTTCAATAAGACTGGGTACATCTTCTCATGTTCAAACTAAATATGCCATTCAGTTACTGGAAAGAAATTCAAAAGCAGGCAACACAGTGAGAGACAGACCCTGCTCCTGCTATTAGAAGTCCCACATGAATACCAAGCTATAGAATTGTCACATATGGATAGAGGACATAGGCGTGTTCTATGCATTTTCTCTAGTACGAAGTTCAGGCTCTGTGTGTCCCCATTGGTCCAGGTTAGGTGATTCTATAGAATTTCGTATGTCTTTTTTTTTCTTTTTTTTTTTTAATGCTTTTTTACAGCATGTTTTACAAGGGGAGGGGGTAAGAAGGGCAAGGTGGTGGAAAAGTACAAAATCTTCTTGGCCTGTGCCTTGAAACATGTCATGGTCTATAAGGTACTCTGCCTTGAATTATGATCTACCTGCTGTTCTAAAGAAGATATGGTACACTGCTTGAGTTATGGTCTCCCTGCTATTCTTAAGATGATATGGTACACTGCTTTGAGTCTATCTGCAGTTGCTAAGCAGGATCTTGCAGTTGCCAAGCTTCAGAGGACATTGTGCAGGTGGGGAAAGGTAGGGGGTGAGGGTAAGGGCGAGGGTCCTGGCTTATGGCATCTCCCCCTTCTCTGTTTAGTTAGAGAAGGCATCTTATGATCAATCCCAACTATGTGAATTTTGAATTTGGATGTCTAATTATGGGGGGGTCTTAGACAAGTTCACAACCCCAAAACACTGATGTGAGACGAGTCACATCGATGGTCGAAGGCTTTAGGCTGTCGACGATGGGCAACGTCAAGGGACTCCGATGTGGGTGAAAGGAGGGTGAGAGCCCTGTCTTAGGCCATGTAGGCTGCACCCACTCCCAGCACCACGCACTCCTTTTCGGCTGCATTGGGTGGGCCCCTGGGAAGTGGACCTACAATAATCCCATCATTGGGCTAACTCACAGCCATCCTAGTCCCTTTGTGAATGTTCAATTTACCAACCATTTGTCAGTTTGGGGTGTAATATTGTCATAAAGGAAGGCTCCCCAATGTTAGCGGCCATATCAAGGGCGGCCTTGGTTTAGGAAAAAGCCAATTTTTGTTGTGGTGATCAAGAGGCCAAGCTCTCTAGCGAGAGAAGCGAGGACAAAGCCAGGCATACCAGGAACCCTTCTGGAGGGTGTGGAAGTCTAGCGGTCGACCGTAGGGGGAGGCAGGGGAGCTGGCAGCTGTGTCAGTCTCCTGCGGAGTCACTTCTGGATCCTCTTCAATTTTTGGCTGATGGTAATGAACTTCAACCGTCTTCTTGATGGCAGCATCAACCTGGTTCCGTGGATGGCAGGTCGCCAGCAACGATCTCTGTCTCACTCAATCTTGATGTCGTGCGCACATCCTCTCAATGAGGGTCCGTCCAGAGGGGTCCATGCCTCGAGCCCCATGTCTGGGTGCCACTTGACCCGACCTGCAGGTCCTAGTTATTTGTGGGGGCGAGGAGGACTGCAACCTGCTATTCTTCAGAAGATATGGTACACTGCTTGAGTTATGGTATCCCTGCTATTCTTCAGATGATATGGTACACTGCTTTGAGTCTATCTGCAGTTGCCAAGCAGGATCTTGCAGTTGCCAAGCTTCAGGGAACCTTGTGCAGGTGGGAAAAGGTAGGGGGTGAGGGTAAGGGCGAGGATCCTGGCTTCTGGCCCATCTGGATTAGAACTTCTAATAGCAGGCATCACGGGTGATTCATTTTTACCTGGAAAGAAAAAAGAAGGGGATTCTCAGGGAGATTTCTCTTCCCTGGATGTAAATTGTTATTCATCGTATTTATGGTTGGGCCTGGCTTTGTGAGAGTATCTATTTTTTTCATTAATATTTGTGGTAGCCGGTTAGCTGTGCCTTCTGTGGTATTGGACAGGCATATCAGTCCTCGGCTCCATAAGGGAACTGGGTCTGGGGCATTCCCTTTACAGGTATGAGGGTCCTTCCCCATATCTGTGGTAAAGTTTTGTTGGTCTTGGTGGTGCCCGAGGTCACCAATATGGTCAGCAAGAGATTTGCCATGAGCTTTCAGCTTTAGAGAGAGAAAAGTGAACAAGGCATGATGGAGAGTATTTCAGGGGGGCTCCTTCTGAGGGGGTACCGTTCCCCCTCTTTTGTTTTTAAAGCCAATTTTTCAGAGTTCTTGTAAAATCAAGGCAGAAGCACCAACAGTTGCTCCTTCTACACTCAGAGAGTCATGAAGACCTTATTTAAGGATATATAAATCTATATTAATAATCTTTTGTCAAAGGACTTTTATAGCACCACTGACAATTAATCAGACTATATGATATATCGATTGGAAATAGCTTTTTCTACTTTTTGTGAGATTACCTCTCTTCTGTCAATTAACTGTTGAGGGAGTTAGGGTTTACCTCTCTCTTGAGAATATTGAACAGAGATTTAAGTTCTTTTGTGGAGAGCTTAAAATAGGATCTTAGCCAATTTGCAACTCCTAGAAACTTTTGAAATTAATTTAAGATAAGTAAACTCCCTTTTTTAAAAAAATCCTTTATCTGTGTGGGTTTTTTATTGGATATTATACGTATTTACCTTTCAATGTTATCTCCATTCTCATTCTCCCCCAAGATCCCTTATCCCATACCCACTCCTCCTAATTTTTGTGATGGTGTGCTCACTCCAAACATCCTCCCACTCCCATCTCCCTGCTCTCAAATTCCCACACAGTAGGGGATCCAAACTTTCGGGGACCTTGGCCCTCCACTTTCACTGAAGTCTAACAAGGTCACCCTCAATTCCCTATACAGGTTCGTGAGTCCCTCCCTTTGTGCTCTCTGGTTTAGACTTTGGGAGTTCTGGTTGAAACTTTTGATACTCCTTCTAGAAAGGACCAACGCATTCATACTTTGGTCTTCCTTCTTCTATGTGAGTTTTATGTGGTCTATATGTAGATTCTTAGACATTGTGAGCTTTTGGTCTAATATCCACTTATCAGTGAGTGCATACCAAGTATGTTCTTTTGAGATTGGGTCATCTCACTCAAGATGATATTTTCCAACTCCATCCATTTGCCTAGGAATTTTGTGAACTGATTGTTCTTAATAGCTGAGTAGTACTCCATTGTATAAATGTACCACATTTTCTGCATCCATTCTTCTGTCGAAGGGCATCTGGGTTCTTTCCAACTTCTGGCTATTGTAAATAAGGCTGCTATGAACATGGTGGAGCATGTGTCCCTGTTGTATGGTGAAACTTCTTTTGGGTATATGCCCAGGAGTGGTATAGCTGGGTCTCCAGGTAACACTATGTTCAATTTTCTGAGATACCGCCAGACTGCCTTCCATAGTGGTTGTACCAGTTTACAATCCCACCAACAGTGGAGGAGTGTTCCTCTTTCTCCACATCCTCGCCAACATGTGCTGTCACCTGTGTTTTTGATCTTAGCCATTCTGATTGGTGTGAGGTGGAATCTCAGTGTTGTTTTCATTTGCATTTCCCTGATGACTAGTGATCCTGAACACTTCTTTAGGTGCTTCTCAACCATTCGAACTTCCTCAGTTGAGAATTCTTTGTTCAGCTCTGTGCTCCATTTTTTAATAGGGTTCTTTGATTGTCTAGAGTCTAATTTCTTCAGTTCTTTGTATACCTTGGATATTAGCCCTTTATCAGATGTAGGGTTGGTGAAGATCTTTTCCCAATCTGTTGGTTGCTGCTCTGTCCTATTGACTGTGTCCTTTGCTTTACAGAAGCTTTGCAGCTTTATGAGGTCCCATTTGTCAATTTTTGGTCTTAGAGCACTGGCCATTGGTGTTCTGTTCAGGAACTTTTTCCCTGTTCCTATGTATTCCAGGCTTTTTCCCAGTTTCTCTTCTATTAGTTTCAGTGTCGCTGGTTTTAGGTGGAGGTCCTTAATCCACTTGGAATTGAGCTTTGTACAAGGAGATAAGTATGGATCAATTTGCTTTTTTCTACATGCTGACAACCAGTTGGACCAGCACCATTTGTTGAAAATGCTATCTTTTTTCCATTCGATGGTTTTAGCCCCTTTGTCAAAGATCAAGTGACCATAGGTATGGGGGTTCATTTCTGGGTCTTCTATTCTATTCCACTGATCCTCCTGCCTGTCTCTGTTCCAATACCATCCAGTTTTTATCACTATTGCTTTGTAGTACAGCTTGAAGTCAGGGATGGTGATTCCTCCAGAAGTTCTTTTATTGCTGAGAGTAGTTTTCGCAATCCTGGGTTTTTTGTTATTCCAAATAAATTTTAAGATTGCTCTTTCTATCTCTGAGAAGAATTGAGTGGGAATTTTGATGGGGATTGCATTAAATCTGTAGATGGCTTTTGGCAAAATAGCCATTTTTACTATATTAATCCTTCCAATCCATGAGCATGGGAGATCTTTCCATCTTCTGAGATCTGCTTCGATTTCTTTCTTCAGGGGAATGAAGTTCTTGTCATACAGGTCTTTTACTTGCTTGGTTAGGTTCACACCAAGGTATTTTATATTATCTGTGACTATTTTGAAGGGTGTCATTTCCATAGTTTCTTTCTCAGCCAGTTTATCTTTTGAGTAGAGGAAGGCTACTGATTTGCTTGAGTTAATTTTATATCCAGCCACTTTGCTAAAGTTGTTTATCAGGTTTAGGAGTTCTCTGGTGGAAGTTTTGGGGTCACTTAAGTACACTATCATATCATCTGCAAATAGTGAGATTTTGACTTCTTCCTTTCCAATTTGTATCCCTTTGACCTCCTTGTGTTGCCTAATTGCTCTGGCTAGGACTTCCAATACTATATTAAATAAGTAGGGGGAGAGTGGGCAGCCTTGCCTAGTCCCTGATCTTAGTGGGATTGCTTCAAGTTTCTCTCCATTTAGTTTAATGCTGGCTACTGGTTTGCTGTATATTGCTTTCACTATGTTTAGGTATGGACCTTGAATTCCTGACCTTTCCAAGACTTTTATCATGAAGGGGTGTTGAATTTTGTCAAATGCTTTCTCAGCATCTAGTGAGATGATCATGTGGTTTTTTTCTTTGAGTTTGTTTATATAATGGATTACATTGATGGATTTCCGAATATTGAACCAACCCTGCATTCCTGGGATGAACCCAACTTGATCGTGATGGATAATTGTTTTGATGTGTTCTTGGATTCGGTTCGCTAGAATTTTATTGAGTAATTTTGCATCAATGTTCATAAGAGAGATCGGCCTGAAGTTCTCTTTCTTTGTTGGGTCTTTGTGTGGTTTAGGTATGAGTGTAATTGTGGCTTCAAAGAATGAGTTGGGTAATGTCCCTTCTGTTTCTATTTTGTGGAATAGTTTGAAAAGAACTGGAATTAGGTCTTCCTTGAAGGTCTGATAGAATTCTGCACTAAAACCGTCTGGTCCCGGGCTTTTCTTTGTAGGGAGACTTTTAATGGCTGCTTCTATTTCTTTGGGGGTTATGGGACTGTTTAGATGGTTTATCTGGTCCTGATTTAACATTGGTAACTGGTATTTGTCTAGGAAATTGTCCATTTCATCCAAATTTTCCAATTTTGTTGAATATAGGCTTTTGTAGTAGGATCTGATGATTTTTTTAATTTCCTCAGTTTCTGTTGTTATGTCACCCTTTTCAGTTCTGATTTTATTAATTTGGATACTGTCTCTCTGCCCTCTGATTAGTCTAGCTAAGGGTTTATCTATCTTGTTGATTTTCTCAAAGAACCAGCTCCTAGTTTTATTGATTCTTTGGATAGTTCTTTTTGTTTCTATTTGGTTGATTTCAGCCCTGAGTTTGATTATTTCCTGCCGTCTACTCCTCTTGGGTGTATTAGCTTCTTTTTGTTCTATGTCTTTCAGGTGCTCTGTCAAGCTGTTAGTGTATGCTCCCTCCAGTTTCTTCTTGTAGGCACTAAGAGCTATGAATTTTCCTCTTAGCACTGCTTTCATTGTATCCCATAGATTTTGGTATGATGTGTCATCATTTTCATTAAATTCTAAAACGTTTTTAATTTCTTTCTTTATTTCTTCCCTTACCTGATTATCAAGGAGTAGAGTGTTGTTCAGTTTCCATGTGAATGTGGGCTTTCCATTCTCTTTGTCATTTTTGAAGACCAGCCTTAGACCATGGTGATCTGATAGGATGCAGGGAATTATTTCAATTTTCTTATATCTGTTGAGGCCTGTCTTGTGCCCAATTATATGGTCTATTTTGGAGAAGGTACCATGAGGTGCTGAGAAAAAGGTATATTCTTTTGCTTTAGGGTGAAATGTTCTATAGATATCTGTTAAGTCCATTTGGTTCATAACTTCTGTTAGTTTTACTGTATCTCTATTTAGTTTCTGTTTCCATGATTTATCCATTGCTGAGAGTGGGGTGTTGAAGTCTCCCACTATTATTATGTGAGGTGCAATGTGTGTTTTGAGCTTTAGTAAGGTTTCTTTTATGAAAGTCGATGCTCTTGTATTTGGCGCATAGATATTCAGTATTGAGAGTTCATGTTGGTTGACTTTTCCTTTGACAAGTATGAAATGGCCTTCCTTATCCTTTTTGATAGTTTTAAGTTGAAAGTCGATTTTATTCGATATTAGAATGGCTACTCCCGCTTGTTTCTTAGGACCATTTGCTTGAAAAATTGTTTTCCAACCTTTTACTCTAAGGTAGTGTCTGTCTTTGTCACTGAGGTGGGTTTCCTGTAAGCAGCAAAAAGCTGGGTCCTGTTTGCGTATCCAGTCCGTTAGCCTATGCCTTTTTATTGGGGAATTGAGTCCATTGATGTTAAGAGATATTAAGGAGAGGGTGTTGTTGCTTCCTGTCATTTTTGCTAATAGTGGAGACATCGTTTGTGTGGTTATCTTCTTTTGGGTTTGATGGAAAAGGATTATTTTCTTGCTCTTTCTAGGGTATGATTGCCCTCCTTGTATTGGAGCTTTCCTGCTATTATCCTTTGTAAAGCTGGATTTGTGGGAAGATACCGTGTAAATTCAGTTTTGTCATGGAATATCTTAGTTTCTCCATCTATGGTAATTGAGAGTTTTGCTGGGTAAAGTAGCTTGGGCTGGCATTTATGTTCTCTTAGGGTTTGTATGATATTTGTCCAGGATCTTCTGGCTTTTATAGTATCTGGTGAGAAGTCAGGTGTAATTCTGATAGGTTTGCCTTTATATGTTATTTGGCCTTTTTCCCTAACTGCTTTTAAAATTCTTTCTTTGTTTTGTACATTTTGTGTCTTGATTATTATGTGACGGGAGGTGTTTCTTTTTTGATCTAGTCTGTTTGGCGTTCTGTAGGCTTCTTGTGTGATTATGGGCATCTCATTCCTTAGGTTAGGGAAGTTTTCCTCAATGATTTTGTTGAAGATATTTACTGGCCCTTTAAGTTGGGAATCTTCACTCTCATCTATACCTATTATCCTTAGGTTTGGTCTTCTCATTGCGTCCTGGATTTCCTGGATATTTTGAGATAACAACTTTTTGCATTTTGCATTTTCTTTGATAGTTGTGTCAATATTTTCTAAGGTATCTTCTGCACCTGAGATTCTTTCTTCTATCTCTTGTATTCTGTTGGTGATGCTTGTGTCTATGACTCCTGATTTCTTTTTTAGGTTTTCTATCTCCAGGATAGTCTCCTTTTGTGCTTTCTTTATTGTTTCCACTTCCATTTTTATGTCCTGAACGGTTTTGTTCAATTCCTTCATCTGTTTGTTTGTGTTTTCTTGTAATTCTTTAAAGGATTTTTGTGTTATTTTAAGGACTTCATCCTGTTTTCCTGTGTTCTCCTCAAGTTTTTTGATAGTGTTATTTACTTCCTTCTTGTAGTCCTCTAGCATCATCATTAGAAATGATTTTAGATCTGGTTCTTGTTTTCCTGGTGATATGGGGAGTTCAGGACTTTCTAATGTGGGAGAACTAGGTTCTGATACTGGCAAGTACCTTGTGTTGCTGGTGCTTGTGTTCTTGTGCTTGCCTTTCGCCATCTGGGTCACTTTGTGCTATCTGTGCTGTCTCTGACTGGGGCCTGTCTTTCCTATTATCTAGGTTGTGTCAGAACTGTTTGGGATGGGTTTTGCTGCTTGAGTTAGAGCTGAGGCCCAAGATGTGCTCGGTGTTCAGGTGGAAACAAACCGGAAGGGGCCGGGGCTCCGGGTCAGGAGCGGATTCCTGGGTCTCAGTGAGTCCCAGTGGGTCCCAGTGGGTCCCAGTTGCTTCCTGATTGGGGGCGAGCACTGCCACCTCCTAGCCTAAGAAATTGCTTGGCACAGAGGTCCTGCGAGCCCCGCTTCCTCTGGATTCTGCG